>NC_051125.1:13245258-13334734 GCF_014839805.1 Manduca sexta | reverse complement strand
GTATACATTTGCGTAAAGATCCTTTGGTTACTGTAGTGAAACATTGAATTTTAAATCCGACCTTTCGTATGCATAATGGCTTCATTTTTGGGTTGAAATGAAACGCTATATTTCATTATTTTTGTAAAGCTGGAGATGTAGATTTGCAGTAATTACATTGTAGTTAGATAATGGTAGTGTATTATTTTAACTAGGTTAGTGTGGAATTTAGCGGATTTAATTATTAAAACCGCACGAGACAAATATGCAATAATCAAATCAGTATGAATATTTTTACTAATTACATACTTTGTATAATATTAATTTATACTAATATATAACGCTGCAGAGTTTGTTTGAACGCTTCTAATCTGTGGAACTACTAAACCGAGCAAATTTTTTTTTCCCTAATAAGAAGCTACATTATTCCTGAGTGCTATAGACTCCTTTTTATCTCGGAATAATATAAAGCGTGACTTTCATCTCGATAAAACTTTATCACGCGGATGGAGCTGCAAGCAAGACCTAGTGTATGATAAAGATGGTGATAGTTAAATATTTAATAGTTCACTAAATCAACGTTCACACAGGAGAAAAGTGAGTTCCTTAGTTCTACCTACCCCTTTAAGGATAAAGGCGTGATGTGTGTAAATACATAATCAAACATATTCTTATTTGCCAAAAATACAATAGCAATAAACAGACAAAACGCGAAAACGATGCATTGAAACAAACATGATTTCAACGAGCTTTTGAATGAAGTTTGAAGCTTGAAGCTTTAACTTCAATGACACGCATCTCAAAGCATTGTCTATGGCTTTTTACCGTCAGACCGTTTTAATGAACTGCCCATTGCTGCTGCCAGACGGCACAATTGCTCTGTTTTAAAACAGTTTTGTTTGATCATAGTCTATTGCAATTATAACTCACATTGGTAGAATATTGTATAGCTTGATAAGTAAATTGTAAAACCTCGCCATGTAGCAATATATGTACGTATTTGTTCTACTGACAGCGTTTATTTTGAATTGTTAACGCAAAAGTCTACAACATTCAGGAGTAGTGTAGCTTCCTGTCAGTGAAAGAATTTTCAAAATCGGTTCAGTAGATCCAGAAATTATACCTTTCAAACCTACGTACTCCCAAATTTTTCTCGTTTTAATAATAATAGTTACTTATTTACATTATTATCTTAACAGAAATTACATCATAGTCATGAAGGTGTGTATGTCATAAATTGTATGACATACGAGTATTACACCACCTTCATTCTGAGGATAGCATCTTTTTTTGATTTTCGAGGATATAAAAGACTTTTTTTACCTAATAGAGAGATAGGGTTAGTTACAACAGTTGTGCCTCCAAAAAACATATACAGTCTTAGTTATTTCGTAAAACTATGCTTAGTTAAAACACAAATTTACTCGATCAGCTGTAAGTCAAAACCCGCCATCTTGCCTCTTAATAAGGTTAAAACTAGGAAACCGGTGATATTTTTGACAGCTATTTAAGCAATTTACTACGACGAAATTTTAAAGGCCGAAATATCCATGCATATTAATTATTTTTACGTTTTTCTTTCAACTGCGAGAACTAATCACTAACTAGACGTGAATTTAAATTCTTTACTTGTCAATACTTGTTTAGTTATCCAGATTAAAGGTGAAACAAAATGTATGAAAAATGGACCTTAAGCTATAACTTTAAGGACCTCTTCACACTAAAACAATTTTATTAGTAAGACTGAATGTGTACAAAAAAGGAGTATAGATATTTTCATTTGTAAATAGGTTCACAAAATCAGAGGTTAACATCGTTGCGAACTCCAAATAGAAATACTTAGGATTAATTTTTATAATTTATCTGAAGTTGCCAGGGTGAAGTTAATTTATTTAAAGCCATATATTCTAAGTTAGTAATTTTAACGCTTTTGCTAATGTCTGAAAATGTTGTATTATTGTAAAAACTATTTTACGGATTTTATCGCTGTTTTTTATATTATAATTTTCTCTCGAAATTTCGGAGACTTCTTTAGTCATTCGTGGTCACGGGGCGGACTGTGGTGGTGGTCATTCTTAAAAGCAAAGATACCATATTTATATTTTACATATTAAATTTTTTTGTTGATAAAGAAGGCCACGAAAGCTGTTAAGTCTTCGAAACGTCGGGAGAAAAATATAATATACATATTCGTAGAATAGTTATAATCAATATTAAATGTCTTTGACCCAGGATTAGAATCAGTGGTCATTAAGATTGGAGGGCCAGATGACCATGTCCCGGAAGACGGGACGAAGGCCAGCCCGTCATTAGATAGACAGACGAGTTCACTGATAAGCCTCTTGGGAATCCCTATGATGTAGACCGGAAAGGATTAGTTATTTCTGGAAGTAAATAGAATAATGAACAAGCGAGAAAGATATTTGATTAGAAATTTTAAACGTACATACATACATAGTATGACGCCTCTGTCCCATAGGGGTAGATAGAGACTATGGAATGCCACTTTGCACGAATCTGGCATACTTCTCGCGCTTCCTCCACCTTCATTAATCTTTTCATGCATTCCCGCCGGTTCCGGGTACCTTTGACCTGGCCTTTACTGAGAATGTCAGATATCTGACATTCGAAGGTTCGTGCGGTCGACCCCTACCGGCTCTTCCATCAATATTCGCTGACGTCTACGTCTGAGTGGCGAAAGTATTTTCAGTCACCTTAAGAAATAGTTGTATTATGTAATTACCCACGTATAAACGGATTACCTTTTAAGCGAGGTTTAAAAGAGTGACTGCCTCGGTGGCGTAGTTGTACTGCATGCGCGGTACGGCAGCGCTCTGAGGTCCTGGGTTCGAAATCCCGGGTCGGGCAAAGTGATATTTGGGTTTTCTGCTCAGTATCAGCCCGGAGTCTGGAATTTGTGCCTGATATGGCGATAGGCTCGCCCCTATCACATCATGGGACGGAACACACTTGGCGAAAGTGGGTGCCATGGTTGCGCCTCTGCATACCCCTTCTGGGATAAAATGCGTGATGTGTGTGTGTGTAAAAAGAGTGTACACCTCCTGGTAGGTAATGGCTTAGTTGTACTCCTGGCATTTCAAAGTTGATGGTGCTGCTTACCATCAGGCGAACCGCTTGCTCGTTCTTCTACTAAAGCAACAACAAAGGGCCCTAATATGTGATTTTAGAAATAGATCTTATATTTCGTCTCATAATACTTGAGTTGCATTATACTTACCGTTAGGTTCAGTAGTACTAAGAAGAAAAAGAGCATCAACCAAGGATATAAAATTCTGTTTAAAAAGATAACAACTGCCAAACAAAGTAGAATGTCTACCATCAATCATAAATGACCACCGCTCAAAATGCTATAAACAGTTTCTTTAGTTCTAGTGGATTCATGAAGTGCGCTTATCTGTATGTTCTGTTTTGATAGCGCCCTCTACCGGCACTATTACACCCGTTACCGCAGCTGCGTCTTTGGAGATTGTTCATAACCAACGACTTTAGGAAAAAAATAATATGCCAAGAATAATGCGCAAGGTAATTCGGTAACTCTTCTTTTATTTTTAGTTATTTATTGCATGAATGTTTCCAGATAATATTATAATAATTTTATAATTTAAAATATTACACAATTATTATTGAGAAACGACTAATTCGTAATCTAATAGGCATACATCATGTCTGTCACAATGCCTAAGGATTTTAAATATTTTTTGAAAATCTTCTAATTCCTGTTGTCGCCATGTTTTACTTATATAAATCATTTTTCAAAATGGAACACCAAGACCAACGCCAACGGATACCAGGGCTAAAATGTAAGAGCAGCAGGATTTTAGAATCCTGCTGCTCTTACATTTCAGTTTATATAAAAACGTTTTTATTGTCTCACAAATACATCATAAATTAAAAAGAAAATCGTACTAGTGATAAATAAATATCCGATAAATCGTATCGTATAAACAATTACCACTTTCCGTACACTGTGGTACAACAGCTGTTGAAATTAAGTCCTCGAGTAGAAGCAGAGCTTGTGGCAGATTACATTATCGTGTCTCTGTCTGTTTATTACTTTTGTTATAGTAAAAATTAAATTTTTATGCTTCGTAAATATTGTTGGCAACTTTGTACTTCGTTAAGTTCATTGTAAATGCAGTTTTATTCCTTTTCATTTAAAGGCTATATTACTTATTTATACTATGGCGAAACGCAGACACCGATGAATTGCATTAGGCAAATTAATCTAAATAAATACCAATTTGCTGGTGGTAGGATATATTTTATATCCGCCCAGATATCGACATCATTACACAAGATGTTAAAACCGGCCATAGTCGCCCACGATAGCGTGTCGCGTTCCAACAGACCGGCATAATTGTGTCGACTGTCAAAGGGTAATCATCTCTCGTTAGTCGACATTCTAATGGACTTAATTCCACTTACCATCAAGTGTAGTAGGGTCACCTTGCCGTGTACCTATGTGTAAAAAATTTATATAAACGGCAACTTACATGGTTTATCTCATATTATTTTTTATTTTTTGTCATAGAAGTAAAGTTTTTGTTTTGTTTTTTTTATATTGTATCTGCAGTTTAAAAATTGTTCATTGTTATTAATATTATGTATACCGTTTTGAGGCCCCATAAAAATGTGCTACTCGCTGAGTGCTGTGGCGAATGTTATGTACTTGTTGTACATATCAGTGACTTTAATTATTGTTTAAAACTAGTGTAACCATGTGTAACTGTTATTATATGTACAATGTGACAGTGCTAATAAATAAATAAATAAATAAAAAACTTTTAAAACGATCCATAACATTATAACTGCTTTTATTTCGGTAGTTATGTTTTCATTATCTACAAATATAATAAATTATAAGACGTTCTCATTGAGTATTTACACACGTAACTCTGCAAGTTGTTGAAGCATAAACAACCTTAACTACTATCAAAGATCCTCAGATACCTGGTGTTTGTTTGAAGTTATCTTTACACCAAGTCTTGAGCACTAGACGGGTATATTTAACCTTAAGTAAACAGCAATCATACGAACTTCATTGCATTGATCTGCATAGTTCTAGAAATGTTGAATATCTTTATGTTTTTTAGGACCATTGTGGCCTCGGGAATTCATAAATGATTTTGATAAATCTGTAAATTTGTTTATATTATATTCTTGATATTTAATATAGTTAAGCCGAAAGTTAGATTTAAGGCATGTTGTCACTTCACGAAGATTGTTCACTTTCGTCAATGAACATAATGTAATTATTTAGTCTTGAAAACTCTGTATAACGTGTAAAAACCAATTTTGTGAACAGGATAAATAAAAAAGATCCTGGAAATGAACTAATCAAGATAATGTGTTATTTAACTTTATTTTAATTGATCCATTGCCGCCATTGATAGAGTTACGAATTAAGACGTATATTATTTTTGCCAGGTTTTTTTCACTTAGTACTCATAAAGTACTTTAAAATTATATAATATGTAAAATAGACTATACAATTATAAAACTATTTATTATATGAATGGTCTTGACTTGAACACGTATTCAACTTCCTAAATTATATTTCGTAAGGAAATATCGATTTAATACGTAGATAAGCGATATTTTTTGTGATATAAAGTTATACTTTTGTATCCAATGTATTTTTAACCGACTTCAAAAAAGGAGGAGGTTCTCAATTCGACTGTGTATTTTTGTGTTTGTTACGCAATTGCTCCGCCATTTGTGGACCGATTTTCCGACTTTTTTGTACTTTTTAAACCCAAATTCAATATTCGCAAAGTAAAATTCGTTTAAGTCGTGCCTAACCGTAAGCCTCACAAACATAACATTTCCTAAACAAGTCCAACGACATCAACAGTTCGTTAGGTGAAACCGAATCTACAATGCATTAGTATTCCTGGTGGCTGTAGGGAGCGAATATCACGTATCCCATTTCCCACCTAATAAGAGCGTTATGGCAATCGATGGCCGCGTTTGCCAACACGTGTTATGTCCAACTTGTTTAATTCCTCACCTGGGTGCGGAGTTGCGAATTTTGGACGCGGTGTATAATTAGTGCTAGTTCTCTGGCTATTTGTCAATTTTCATTTCATTATAGTTAGCAAACAAAATACGTAGTAACACACCTTAGCCGTTTTTAAAGTTGACATCAAGATCATTTTGCAGCAAGGTCATAAAACTTTGACGGAGAGTGTACGGAGTGTACTCGCGAGACAAGAGAAGGTTTCAATGTGGCTATTTTTAGCTTCATTAAAATTGGAAGCAGTTAAATTGATTTATTGCACATGCACATTGCACGTAGACTTTTATCTGCTAAAAATACAATTTGTATCAATTATGAGACATAGTCAAAAATGACTTGCCTTTAAAATATTTTTACAAATCATCTTCATATCATATAGGATACCAGTGGCAAAGGGTCCATTTAAACCAATTCCTGCCGGCTCCCCGTTCGTAATTTATGTAAAATCTTATGTGATTTTTAGACTATATTTATGCATATTATTAGTACCTAATACCTATAAATCGGGTCTGATTCCCTTTCGGATAATTTAATCATTCGCCAATGTGGGATACTGACTGATATTTAGTTATGAAATAAAATGAATAAGTTATGAAAGTAGCCCTCCAACCCAGTTATCATATCAGACTACACCTCCAATACCTACATCCACGATCGACAAAGATTAGTGACGATGAGATAACCGTACACGAACTTATCTCGTTAGTTAGTAATCAACAAACTGATGGTCAACTCTACCCTGGGGATAGTTTAATAAATAGAGATTATTGGCTCTTGTATTTTATGAGCGTTATAGTTAGGCGCGGAGTTAAGGAGGTTGAATGGTTTTGATATGATTTTTTTTTTTATATGACAGGGACTATAATATAGATCTCTCATAATATGTGGGAATCCGCCTAGTTAGGTACCACCGCAATGTCTATTTCTGCCGCCAAGTAGCAATGTGTAGTCATTTTTGTGTTCCGTTTGTAGAACATTGTAGCCAGAGCAACGAATGGACATAATAAGACTTAATATCCCATGTTTCAGGAATACCAAACAATACTTTGTAATTCAAGGTGTTGGATGGTGTTTCTACTGTTTATGGGCGGTCGGATACGACCGTCCCAAGATGGTAAGCGATAGCTTACCATCATGGAACGGCAAGCTCGTCTCGTCATTCAAGCAATAAAAAAAGTATGTTGTGTATTTTTTTTGTTTCATACTCGTTTTTATTGATAAAGTAAACGACTGCCTTATATTAAGTGGACTGTAATAATATGTCGAGCTCTATGACTAAGGGATAAACGAAGTGAACTTTTTCGCTTACGATGTCTGAGTATAAGAAGTAATTTGCTTTGTGCCCCAAATTTCTTGATATTATTTCGCATTTAGCGAATGGACCTTTGAAATGATTTCCTATTATAAAGGTCAGATGGTTTGAAATATCGGCAAAGATATTGACTTATAATCTTATCTTCGACATCTTTATTCGCTGAATATAAGGTTTAAAATACCGAATGGTTGACAACGGTCCCCAAATCTGGGGACGTATTGCTTTTTAGACAAAGTAAAATAGACCTTATGAAACAGTGCACACACTTACTTTCAGTGTGCTTCAATGACGTTAAACAGTATAATTAGTTATAGACCGGACATCAGAACCAAATTTGTCCCTCAAAAGTTATTACCGGTAATAAGTCGTCGTCTTATTTGAAATATTCGTATGACACGAGTACCTCATTTTTGTATGACAATCATCACATTATCCGCTCTATATAATCTTAGAACTATTTGGTGTTCTTAGGATATTCCAAAAAATCGACTTAATGTTATTGGGATTGGTTGAGAGACACGTGACTGACGCATTGGTCACTCAATCATAAACATCAAAATTTAACGACATTGATTTACGATTCACGTTCTTTGGGATATTGTTAGGGGGCCGGAATAAAAGTCACTGTACCCAATGTAAAATTGTTGGATACTATATTGTAGTGTTTTATGTGACAACGTGTTAGAAAAGAAAGGCGCAATACGAAACTAATTATTAAAAAAATCACAACCACCCGACTTTATACAATGCATGAGATACCATTCTTCCCTTTTTAGTACAAACGTAATTTTCATAAATAACATCTATCACTATATAGTATAAAACAAAGTCGCTTTCTCTGTCCCTATGTGTGCTTAAATCTTTAATTTTGATGCGGTTTTTTAATAGATAGAGTGATTCAAGAGGAAGGTTTATATGTATAATAATAACATCCATTAAATAGTGGAGAAATACTGTTATTTTGTTATGTTATACCCGTGCGAAGCCAGAGCGGGCCACTATGTTTTTATATACAACGTTCACAGTTTTTCTGCAGTGTATTTAGTATCAGCATTGTACCCGTGCGAAGCCGGGGCGGGTCGCTAGTAGATGAATATAACCCAACATCAAAGTTTTGAGATGATAGTGAGTTTACGCTTGAGACAATATCATGTATTCGACCATGAATTACATATTTAATAACAGTTTACCCAAAAGATTTCAGTAAAAAGATCTATACGCAAATAACCAACACACTAGATAAACATAATCAAAATAATATGAATATAAAAATACGTTACGTTTGTTTGTTAAAATAACTGCGGGCAGCAAACTCAACGTAATCTGTTTGGTTAGTTTGAGGTAAATATTATGGAATACGGTTAATATTGTATGCTTAGGCGAATAAATGTTTGAATTACTCGTAATGTAACAGAAAAAATTGTGATGTCTACTGCGCTCAATTTCATCTCATTTAGTTGATATAAATAAAATTTATTACAAGTTAAAATGTAACAAATAAATACCCTTAAAATTATTCAAAAAAAAAAAAAAAATAATTAAGCGGCGATAGCTTAGTTGGTTATGGAACGGACTGCCGAGACGAATGTCCGCAGGTTCAAATCCCAAGGGCACACAACTCTGACTTTTCTAAAAATTATGTGTGTATTCTTTGTGAATTTATCGTTTGCTTTAACGGTGAAGGAAAACATCGTGAGGAAACCTGCATACCTGAGAAATTCTCTATTAGGAATTTTCGAGGGTGTGTGAAGTCTATCAACCCGCACTAGGCCAGCGTGGTGAACTAAGGGCTAATCCGTCTCAGTAATAGAGGAGGCCCGTGCCCAACAGTGGGACCGTATACAATACAGGGCTGATATTATTCGAATAAAATCGATCACATACAGACATACAGCTTTTGGGGTACCATATATTATAAAACCAACGTATCGCCTTATCTATAAGGCGATACGTTATTACATCATATATTTGAATATAACAATACTTTTACACCACAGCAAATTCGTACAATATTAAAGTAATAATAAAAGCACAACAACCGTATTTGAAGGCAATAAGAATCAATTTCGGATAGTGTTATCAAAATAAACGGGCGTAATAAAGAGCTTCTCGTGTCGTACAAATTGACGTTGTTATGTGAATGCGTATTTCGATTTTGTCTTGCATAGAATCTTTTTGTAATAGAATGTACGAGGAAATAAAAAAGGTTAAGTTATCGACTATCGTTTTTTGACCCGAGGCTCAAATACTAGTATTTATTTAACTGGATTATTTGGCTCTTTTGTATTGCTTCTGAAGGCGGTTTTTTTAATATTGTTTCATGCAATTTACATTACATAATCAGTAAAATACATTTAATATCTCCAAAATCAACTACTCAATATTATAAAAAGAAGTATATAGTTAAACTAATATTCAATGTTGCTATCAAGCGAAAACGAACATTATTCTAAAGACTATACGGCTTAAGTTTTCCTACACGACTCACTGTCACACAAGAGATGTTTGTTTTAGGCGAGCTTTGCAGCTTACCGAATAGGTTGGCAAGCGTTTGAGTTCGGAATTTTATGTAAAATGTGGAGAAAACATAGGTTGATAGAACTGAGAAGTGATGGTGATTTAATCTCAAGTAAATTTAATGTTAGTTTACTTAACGTTGCGTTTTTATCAGCGGAGGGGTAGGTAGAGCGATTAGTGGGTAAAAAACCCGGCGAAATTATTTTCGATTCGTGTAGTGATGACTAGCCAGCCTGATTTATTTTCTAAATTTTATGGCCACACAGAGTATTTTAAAAAATTCCAATAGGGGACCGGCCTATGCTTGATTTTGTACATTATTCTATATGTAATGGCTTTTAATACGAAAAGAAGCACGTCTGAGAAAACAGCATAAAAATTGGTTAAAAAATAAGCGAGTAATTCATATTTAAAATATTGTAACGTGCAGAAGTGGGCACGATGTGGGGATATCGCTTCATCTCTTTCTTTCGCACGCGTCGTAATTCCCGATGACGTCACATGTGGATATTTTGTCTCTTTTATGTTTCTTGTTAACTGCCCTTTCCACCGAAATTCAAAGACTTATAACTTGTTGATTTTTTACCGGATTTTAATAATTCCTTTTGTGTTATAATTTATATACGTAAATATTTGATAATAGTAAAGAACAAAAATGAGTCCGGTACCCTATTATTTTTATCACATCGAAGAATCGAATACAGAAAAGAGTTCTGTAGGCCTAAGTAGAGACCTAGTACGTCAAGTTTGGCATTAAAGTATAGGACTTCATTATGTAAACTTTTGTTGAAAAGCAAAATTTGTCAAAACTCATGAAAAACATTATAAATCTAAAAATGAAAACTTATGAAAAACAAAATAAATTATGCTTTAAACACAAAGATCTAAAATACTATTTGACATAACTTGGACAATATTTTTTTTATCCTTTAAAGGCAAAGTTGTCATACACAAACAGCCATGATCTATCCCCTTTAAATCGGAAGCAAAGTACGTCTGTACCTACATTATGTATACGGCAAGTCACCGAAACGCTCGCCAACCCAAATCTACTCCGCTTGTCTCCTCTATCCGACTGATTTTGCAAAGTTAACAAACCGCAAACTATTCAAAAACCGCCTCTAACTTTATCGACTTAAAGTGCAATACGAACGTTCGAATAACGCAGTAGGTCCTCATAGAGGCGCTTGGTACAATCTCTGATTAGAGAGTGCAACTGTGGATGTCGATTATCGATTATTAAATCAAATATAGAGTTGATTACTTACGATGGAAGCGATGGCGCGTTATGGAGATTTCGAAGAACATTCCGATCTGTTGTAGGGAAGATGGTAGCATCTCACTCGATGTGGTGAGTGACTTAATGCGACATTTGGGTATATGTTTCATTATCAGGTGAGTGATGTAGCCACGTTTTCAATTGTTATAGAATTTTACTATCTTTTTAAACTATGTTTTGAAATCTGTGGTGATTTGTAAAAAAGATTACTATATTTTTGTTCAAACTATAATGTTTACTTATTATAATTATTGAAAAAAAAAATATAGCTTTATTAATTTAAGAGGTTCGTACCGATTTGTATTTCAGTGCTTAATACTATTTATTTTGGACGAGAATGCCATATTACATGGTAACAAAACTTGACGTTTTATTTATTATTACATCATTGTAAAATAAATATTTATTGTATTTATATATAAAGTGAAAAAATTTAATAATAACAATTGCCTCATAAAGCATCGCGCTATTCATTCCTTTCATTTTCATTTGGAACAATGTTCACTGCGCTTCTCTGTGAAAGTCGTTTCTTGGAATACAATTAATCAATTCACTATAAAATGTAGCTGTACTCGGGGACCATGTCTCTTTTTATTAGTTAAATTCTCTTTAAATTAGTGCGGTAGAGATTATTATACAAATTTTACCATATTATTTATCAAGCAATTAAGTCGATAATTACAGTTTATCGAGAGTGTGTTTATCGATAACACACACATCCCTATCAGAGCGTTCAACTGTGTTCGCATCCAGTTTCCCGCATATCTAGATTGTGCGCTCAAACACTCAGCTCTGCGTCCGCTTTAACGATAATTTTCATTCGATCTGATTATATATCGTTATTTAATCAAGATGCATTGTTCATTAGTTTATCGATGGTCTAACGCAATACCATTTTGCATTTCGTCGGGTTATCTCTTGGGGGAGTTTGGGTTTTGACTCAGTTTGTGTTTTGTATTTGTGTACTTTAGGGCTAGATTAGCTTGAAGTTAATTACGTGGAGTAGTTTATCGTCACCTTGGTCTAACTGTAGTGTACATGGGCTGTGAATTAAGTCTTGAGTGTATTTATTGCATACGGATATTATTAATAAAAATGATAAAATTTCAATGAATACAAATTAACAGCAGTAAAGTTTAAATTTCTTCGATGGCATGGCTGTTGGGTGCGCAGTACGACACGGCTCTGAGGTACCGGGTTCGTATCCCCGCTCGGGCAAAGTGATAATGGGTTTTTATACTCAGTATCAACCCGGTGTCAGAACTTCTTATCCGATACGGCGATAGGCTGGGCCTCTATTACATGGGACGAAACACAGGCAAAAAGTAGGTGCCGCTAGTTGCACCTCTGCCTACCCCTTCGGAGATAAAGACAAATGACGTGTGTTTGTTTTATTTTTATTTTAAGTACATTTTTATTACCACTGGATTTTTGTGATGTCGACGTTTGGATGGCACCCAATTGTACTATGTTAAATGCTTCTTACATCTTGAAAGACATATATGTAACACGTAGTCCATATTAAAATAAAATAAACGCGGGTATGAGGTAATTTTTGTTGTGTGCTTATTACAACGTTGCTGGCCAAACTTAGGTCCCGTTTTAATACCTATAGGAATATACGAAATCGCTAGCTCACTATTACAAGGTCCTATGTTAATTTTTACTTATGTAGCAAAAATGAAATTTATAATTTTCGAGTTGGTAAGAACTAGATTTTTTTTAAATCACGGCTGTCCGGTTCATTTTCCAGGATTATAGATTTTTTTTTTACTGAAAACGACTTAAACTCATGTAATATATAATTCAATTTGCACATCAATTATAAGATAGAACCATGTCATAGTGAGCCAGCGAAATGCCTTTTAAATACCATAATGGTATTTATTATTTGTAGAAAATTAAGTGAAATATGTAAAATTATATCGAACTTCAGCAAACCAATATAAAGATCACAATATTGTTATAATTACACGTTAAATAAACAATACAGGAGCAAGTTCTATAAAATAAAGAAAGAAATCTCGTAGTTTTAAATTGTACGTATATCAAATTTTATTATTTATTCCTAACTGATAGACGGGAAGACTTAAAGTGGGTTAATTAATTCATGATGAGGCCAATAAAGTATATTTACAAAAGCAATCAAGAATAACGCAAGAAATTACTTAAGATCCTAAACCAACAAGCTTGGTAATAATGAGAAAAATCCGTAAAAGGCCAACAATAATGAATCCCTCTTCGATCCATTAGCTATCATTTGGCTTATTTATATAGTGATGTGACTCTATGGACGAATTTCTGTACGAATTATTCGTGCATGCATTTTTTTCATGAGTATTTGTTTAATTTTATTATATTTTTAAGCGGTGTAATACATTTTTGGATTTAAAAAAATATATTTATTTTGTTCTACTTGACGTTTTAATAGAAGAGGCATTGATATCTTTAAATCTTAGAATTGTACTGTGCTCTGTTCAACATATTGAGACATTAGTGTTAAGTGACGTAATCCTTAGATCGTATACCATTATTAATAATATTGTACTAAAGTAAGTATTACTACTTGTTGATAAGACTATAGAAAGTTAAATGTATTAGTATTAGCCGCAAAGCCGCATAGTATCTTTGTCTCTCTCTCTATTAGGTGGTAAACTGTACAACCCATTCTCTGCGTCTATGGACTGATTTATTTACGAAACAATATTCAAATTATAGTCCTAAGTCACTGCCTACCATAATAATATTATGATAGAATAGAGAAAGTATACAGATATTTATCCAGGGCCCTTATTCTGTATGATAGTGTAAACGCGTAACGCAGCCGTGTCATGTTATCTTCGAGAAATGTGCGTGGAATGGTATTCTGTAAGCCAAATTTCTATAGTCCTAAACAAGATGCGTTGTGTTACGTGCTTGTTACGCACTGTCAAAATAACGTGCGGGATAGAGAATAAGGCCCCAGTTCTAACAAGCCGGTATAATAGTCTCGACTGTCGAGGGGTAATCATCTCTCGTCAATCGACATTCTATTAGACCCCACTCCACTTACCATCAGGTGCAGTTGGGTAACTTTGTCGTACATGAATAAAAAAAAAAAAATTAACCATACAAAAATAAAATAATTTGACCGATAAAGAATGATTGTCCCATCCC
Source organism: Manduca sexta (assembly GCF_014839805.1). NCBI lineage: Eukaryota > Metazoa > Arthropoda > Insecta > Lepidoptera > Sphingidae > Manduca > Manduca sexta. Next base: position 13,320,448 of record NC_051125.1, on the reverse strand, counting down.
TATCACAATTATTGGTATAGGGTGTTGTCTTTACTAAACTTAAAATAGAAAGGATCTTTGTAAAAAAATCGTCAAAACATGGCCGTAAAGTAATTTGCCTTTTTATTCATAATATATAGAAACACAATAAACATAACGTTATTAACAAATTATAACATCGAATGTTTGTTTTTTAATTGTCATGATTATATCGCATGACTTTATAACAGCTTCTGTATAGAAACTAGTATTAAATATAACATTATAAGCTCGTTAAGAAGCATCTCATTAAAAAGTTCGAGAGCTTTTCGAGAAAGCTTTCCGTATTGGATAACTGAGCCTTTACGATTTTATATGAGCTAGGTGATGTAAGTATGTAGTAACAGAATAAAATATTTTTGTAAAATATATTAGTAGTAGTAGTAGTAACAAGCGGCGATAGCCTAGTTGGGTGTGGAACGGACTGCCGAGACGAATGTCCGCAGGTTCAAATCCCAAGGGCACACACCTCTGACTTTTCTAAAAAAATCATGTGTGTATTCTTTGTGAATTTATCGTTCGCTTTAACGGTGAAGGAAAACATCGTGAGGAAACCTGCACATCTGAGAAGTTCTCTATAGGAATTTCGAAGGTGTGTGAAGTCTACCAATCCGCACTAGGCCAGCGTGGTGGACTAAGGCCTAATCCCTCTCAGTAGTAGAGGAGGCCCGTGCTCAGCAGTGGGCAAGTATATAATACAGGGCTGTTATTATTATTATTATTATTATATTAGTAGTGAATACTTTATTCGCAACCTAACATACTCTGCTATTAGCTATGAGCCTACGTATAATTATCAGTTTGCGTTTTAATTTATTAGAATTCATAAGAAAAATAGTTGCAACCATTTTTATTACATTAATCTTTATTTACTTTATCATACTAACATCTATCGTGTTGTAAATATCAATCTGAGATAATTTTTTGAAAATCTTCTAATTCCTGTTGTCGCCATGTTTTACTTATATAAATCATTTTTCAAAATGGAACACCAAGACCAACGCCAACGGATACCAGGGCTAAAATGTAAGAGCAGCAGGATTTTAGAATCTTGCTGCTCTTACATTTCAGTTTATATAAAAACGTTTTTTTATTGTCTCACAAATACATCATAAATTAAAAAGAAAATCGTACTAGTGATAAATAAATATCCGATAAATCGTATCGTATAAACAATTACCACTTTCCGTACACTGTGGTACAACAGCTGTTGAAATTAAGTCCTCGAGTAGAAGCAGAGCTTGTGGCAGATTACATTATCGTGTCTCTGTCTGTTTATTACTTTTGTTATAGTAAAAATTAAATTTTTATGCTTCGTAAATATTGTTGGCAACTTTGTACTTCGTTAAGTTCATTGTAAATGCAGTTTTATTCCTTTTTCATTTAAAGGCTATATTACTTATTTATACTATGGCGAAACGCAGACACCGATGAATTGCATTAGGCAAATTAATCTAAATAAATACCAATTTGCTGGTGGTAGGATATATTTTATATCCGCCCAGATATCGACATCATTACACAAGATGTTAAAACCGGCCATAGTCGCCCACGATAGCGTGTCGCGTTCCAACAGACCGGCATAATTGTGTCGACTGTCAAAGGGTAATCATCTCTCGTTAGTCGACATTCTAATGGACTTAATTCCACTTACCATCAAGTGTAGTAGGGTCACCTTGCCGTGTACCTATGTGTAAAAAAAATTTATATAAACGGCAACTTACATGGTTTATCTCATATTATTTTTTATTTTTTTGTCATAGAAGTAAAGTTTTTGTTTTTGTTTTTTTTTTATATTGTATCTGCAGTTTAAAAAATTGTTCATTGTTATTAATATTATGTATACCGTTTTGAGGCCCCATAAAAATGTGCTACTCGCTGAGTGCTGTGGCGAATGTTATGTACGCCGTACTTGTTGTACATATCAGTGACTTTAATTATTGTTTAAAACTAGTGTAACCATGTGTAACTGTTATTATATGTACAATGTGACATTGCTAATAAATAAATAAAAAACTTTTAAAACGATCCATAACATTATAACTGCTTTTATTTCGGTAGTTATGTTTTCATTATCTACAAATATAATAAATTATAAGACGTTCTCATTGAGTATTTACACACGTAACTCTGCAAGTTGTTGAAGCATAAACAACCTTAACTACTATCAAAGATCCTCAGATACCTGGTGTTTGCTTGAAGTTATCTTTACACCAAGTCTTGAGCACTAGACGGGTATATTTAACCTTAAGTAAACAGCAATCATACGAACTTCATTGTATTGATCTGCATAGTTCTAGAAATGTTGACTATCTTTATGTTTTTTAGGACCATTGTGGCCTCGGGAATTCATAAATGATTTTGATAAATCTGTAAATTTGTTTATATTATATTCTTGATATTTAATATAGTTAAGCCGAAAGTTAGATTTAAGGCATGTTGTCACTTCACGAAGGTTGTTCACTTTCGTCAATAAACATAATGTAATTATTTAGTCTTGAAAAGTCTGAATAACGTGTACAACCAATTTTGTGAACAGGATAAATAAAAAAAAATGATCCTGAAAATAAACTGATCAAGATAATGTGTTATTTAACTTTATTTTTATTGGTACATTGCCGCCATTGATAGAGTTATGGATTAAGATCATATATTATTTTTGCCAGATTTTTCCAATTAGTACCCATAGTGTACCTTAAAATTATATAAAATAGACTATACAATTATACAACTACCTATTTGTTATATGAATGACCTTGTAGGTGACTAGGGCACACGTATTCAACTTCCTAAATTATATTTCGTAAGGAAATATCGATTTAATACGTAAATAAGCGATATTTTTTTGCGATATAAAGTTATACTTTTAAAACCAGTGTATTTTTAGCCGACTTCAAAAAAGGAGGAGGTTCTCAATTCGACTGTATGTTTTCTTTTATTGTGTTTGTTACGCGATTACTCAGCCATTTGTGGACCGATATTCCGATTTTTTTTGTACGTTATAAACCCAAATTCAATATTTCGCAAAGAAAAATTCGTTTAAGTCAATTGCCTGACCGTAAGCCTCACATCTATTAACATTTCCTAAACAAGTCCAACGACATCAACAGTTTGTTAGGTGAAACCTAATCTACAATGCATTAGTATTCCGCTGGTGGCTGTAGGGAGCGAATATCACGTATCCCATTTCCCACCTAATAAGGGCGTCATGGCAATCGATGGCCGCGTTTGCCAACACGTGTTATGTCCAACTTGTTTAATTCCTCACCTGGATGCGGAGTTGCGAATTTTGGACGCGGTATTTTATACTAGTTCTCTGGCTATTTGTCAATTTTCATTTCATTATAGTTAGCAAACAAAATACGTAGTAACACACCTTAGCCGTTTTTAAAGTTGACATCAAGATCATTTTGCAGCAAGGTCATAAAACTCTGACGGAGAGTGTACGGAGTGTACTCGCGAGACAAGAGAAGGTTTCAATGTGGCTATTTTTAGCTTCATTAAAATTGGAAGCAGTTAAATTGATTTATTGCACATGCATGTAGACTTTTTATCTGCTAAAAATACAATTTGTATCAATTATGAGACATAGTCAAAAATTACTTGCAGTTAAAATATTTTTTTAAAAATCATCTTCATATCATATAGGATACCAGTGGCAAAGGGTCCATTTAACCCAATTCCTGCCGGCTCCCCGTTCGTAATTTATGTAAAATCTTATGTGATTTTTAGACTATATTTATGCATATTATTAATACCTAATACCTATAAATCGGGTCTGATTCCCTTTCGGATAATTTAATCATTCGCCAATGTGGGATACTGACTGATATTTAGTGATGAAATAAAATGAATAAGTTATGAAAGTAGCCCTCCAACCCAGTTATCATATCAGACTACACCTCCAATACCTACATCCACGATCGACAAAGATTAGTGACGATGAGATAACCGTACACGAACTTATCTCGTTAGTTAGTAATCAACAAACTGATGGTCAACTCTACCCTAGGGATAGTTTAATAAATAGAGATTATTGGCTCTTGTATTTTATGAGCGTTATAGTTAGGCGCGGAGTTAAGGAGGTTGAAGGTTTTGATATGATTTTTTTTTATATGACATGAACTATAATATAGGTCTTTATGTGAGAATCCGTCTGGGTAGGTACCACCGTAATGTCTATTTCTGCTGCCAAGCAGCAGTGTGTAGTCACTTTTATGTTCCGTTTGTAGAACATTGTAGCCAGAACAACGAATGGATATAAGACTTAATATCCCATGTCTCAGGAATACCAAACAATACTTTGTAATTCAAGGTGTTGGATGGTGTTTCTACTGTTTATGGGCGGTCGGATACGACCGTCCCATGATGGTAAGCGATAGCTTACCATCATGGAACGGCAAGCTCGTCTCGTCATTCAAGCAATAAAAAAAGTATGTTGTGTATTTTTTTGTTTCATACTCGTTTTTATTGATAAAGTAAACGACTGCCTTATATTAAGTGGACTGTAATAATATGTCGAGCTCTATGACTAAGGGATAAACGAAGTGAACTTTTTCGCTTACGATGTCTGAGTATAAGAAGTAATTTGCTTTGTGCCCCAAATTTCTTGATATTATTTCGCATTTAGCGAATGGACCTTTGAAATGATTTCCTATTATGAAGGTCAGATGGTTTGAAATATCGGCAAAGATTGACTTATAATTTTATCTTGAACATCTTTATTCGCTGAATATAAGGTTTAAAATATCTTGAATTTTATTTGTAGTAACCATTTACTGTGAAGATCTGGGGACGTATTGCTTTGTAGACAAAGTAAAATAGACCTTATTAAACAATGCACACACTTACTTTCAGTGTGCTTCAATGACATTAAACAGTATAGTTAGTTATATACCGAACATCAGAACCAAATTTGTCCTTCAAAAGTTATTACCGGTAATAAGTCGTTGTCTGATTTGAAATATTCGTCTGACACGAGTACCACATTTTTATATGACAATCATCACATTGCCCGCTCTATATAATCTTAGAACTATTTGATATTATTAGGCAATTCCAAAAAAAAAAAATCGACTTAATGTTATTGGTATTGGTTGAGAGACACGTGACTGACGCATTGGTCACTGAATCATAAACATCAAAATTAAACGACATTGATTTATTAGTCACGTTCTTTGGAATATTGTTAGGGGACCGGAATAAAAGTTACTGTACCCAGTGTAAAATTGTTGAATACTATATTGTAGTAGTGTCTTATGTGACAACGTGTTAGATAAGAAAGGCGCAATACAAGACTGACTATTTATTAAAAAATTCACAACCACCCGACGTTATACAATGCATGAGATACCATTCTTCCCTTTTTAGTACAAACATAAGTTTCATAAATAATATGTATCACTACATAGTATAAAACAAAGTCGCTTTCTCTGTCCCTATGTGTGCTTAAATCTTTAAAACTACGCAACGGATTTTGATGCGGTTTTTTTTAATAGATAGAGTGATTCAAGACGAAGGTTTATATGTATAATAATAACATCCATTAAATAGTGGAGAAATATTGTTATTTTGTTATGTTATACCCGTGCGAAGCCAGAGCGGGCCACTATGTTTTTATATACAACGTTCACAGTTTTTCTGCAGTGTATTTAGTATCAGCATTGTACCCGTGCGAAGCCGGGGCGGGTCGCTAGTAGATGAATATAACCCAACATCAAAGTTTTGAGATGATAGTGAGTTTACGCTTGAGACAATATCATGTATTCGACCATGAATTACATATTTAATAACAGTTTACCCAAAAGATTTCAGTAAAAAGATCTATACGCAAATAACAAACACACTAGATAAACATAATCAAAATAATATGAATATAAAAATACGTTACGTTTGTTTGTTAAAATAACTGCGAGCAGCAAACTCAACGTAATCTGTTTGGTTAGTTTGAGGTAAATATTATGGAATACGGTTAATATTGTATGTTTAGGCGAATTAATGTTTGAATTACTCGTAATGTAACCGAAAAAATTGCGATATCTGTTGCGTTCAATGTCGTCTCGTTTAGTCGATATAAATAAAATTAATTGAAATTTATTACAAGTTGAAATCTAACAAATAAATACTCTTAAAATTATTCAAAAAAATAATAATAATTAAATTAAGCGGCGATAGCTTAGTTAGTTATGGAACGGACTGCCGAGACGAATGTCCGCAGGTTCAAATCCCAAGGGCACACACCTCCGACTTTTCTAAAAATGATGTGTGTATTCTTTATGAATTTATCGTTCGCTTTAACGGTGAAAGAAAACATCGTGAGGAAACCTGCATACCTGAGAAATTCTCTATAGGAATTTTCGAGGGTGTGTGAAGTCTATCAACCCGCACTAGGCCAGCGTGGTGAAATAAGGCCTAATCCGTCTCAGTAGTAGAGGAGGCCCGTGCCCAACAGTGGGACCGTATACAATACAGGGCTGATATTATTTGAATAAAATCGATCACATACAGACATACAGCTTTTGGTGTACCATATATATATAACGTATCGCCTTATCTATAAGGCGATACGTTATTACATCATATATTTGAATATAACAATACTTTTACACCACAGCAAATTCGTACAATATTAAAGTAATAATAAAAGCACAACAACCGTATTTGAAGGCAATAAGAATCAATTTCGGATAATGTTATCAAAATAAACGGGCGTAATAAAGAGCTTCTCGTGTCGTACAAATTGACGTTGTTATGTGAATGCGTATTTCGTTTTTGTCTTGCATAGAATCTTTTTGTAATAGAATGTACGAGGAAATAAAAAAGGTTAAGTTATCGACTATCGTTTTTTGACCCGAGGCTCAAATACTAGTATTTATTTAACTGGATTATTTGGCTCTTTTGTATTGCTTCTGAAGGCGGTTTTTTTAATATTGTTTCATGCAATTTACATGATATAATCAGTAAAAATACATTTAATATCTCCAAAAGCAACTACTCAATATTATAAAAAGAAGTATATAGTTAAACTTGTTCAAGAAAAAAGCGAAGAACAAATGGACCTGGATTTCTCCAGATGGAAAATATAAAAACGAAATAGATTACATAATCACAAATCATCCAAAAGTCTTTACTGACACAACTGTTATTTCTAAATTAAACTTCAACACAAACCATCGTATGATACGCAGCTCCCTCAGAACGACCCCAAATAAACTACCAAGAAAACATCAAACCCAAACAAAATCAAGAACAATAGATGAAATCAATGATATACAACTCGACAAACAGCTATTAAATGAGGCCACGGATGTTATCCAGAAATATGAAACTTTAGAAAAACAACTGGTAAGCCGGTCGACTTCAAATAGAAACCAGAATATCCAAAAATACCAACTAAGTAATGAAACCATACAACTTATAAACAACAGAAGGGATCTTATATCAAACAAAGCAACAAAAGAAGATTTGGCGAAGATAACAGAAATTAGCAAAAAAATTAAAGAAAGTATCAGAAGGGATCGAAGAATCAAAAGGCTCAAAACGTTAGAATACCATATTCAAAGAACTGGAGGAGTCAAAAAAGCCCTAAAGGAACTAAGGGAAGCTGGCAAACAATGGATACCAAACCTAAAAAGAAAAGAGGCAAGTGTCACACAACGTCAAAAAATCAGCGACTTAGCTACTAACTTCTACAAAAAACTATACGACAATCAGGAAACACATGAAGGTTATGTCCATATCACAAACACGTCACGAAGACCAAACATACCAGAAGCGCTCTTAGACCCGGTGCCAAAAATTTTACCAAGTGAAGTTGAAAAAGCAATAAAAAGCCAAAAGATGGATAAATCTCCAGGTCCGGATAAAATAACAAATGAGCTGCTGAAAGGAACTCTTAAAGAAATAACTCCAATTCTTACAAATATATTTAACAATATTCTAACGAATAATCGCATCCCTGAACAGTGGGCAAAATCCTATATTATTCTCATACATAAAAAAGGTGACAAACAAGATATCGAAAACTATAGACCAATAAGCCTAATGTCTAATATATATAAGGTATTTGCAAAGATTATATTAGACAGAATGAGTCCCATGCTAGACGAGCAACAACCAGTAGAACAGGCAGGTTTCAGGAAAGGATTCTCCACTATCGATCATATACACACGCTTAAGCAAGTACTTGAAAAATACAACGAATACAACACCCAGTCTATTATGCCTTTATTGACTATGCCAAAGCATTCGATAGTCTTAACCACAAATACATATGGGATACTCTTGAACAGCAAGGAATACCACCAACCTATATAAGTATACTCAAGACCATTTATAGTAACAGCCAAGCTAGAATTCAACTTGAAACACTGGGTAGCAAATTCTGCATAAAAGAGGTGTCCGACAAGGTGATCCACTATCACCGAAACTTTTCTCAGCAGTTCTCGAGAGTATCTTCCGAAATCTAAACTGGGAGGGTTTTGGTCTTAACATAAATGGGTCCAAACTGAACCACCTACGATTTGCTGACGATTTAGTCCTTTTTGAAGAGAACCCAGAAATACTAGAAAAAATGATTCAAGATCTTAACACAGAAAGCAAGAAAATAGGACTAAAAATGAACCCAAGAAAGACAAAATTAATGACCAACTCCACTAAAACAAACATAAGTGTCAACCATGAAACCCTCGAATTTGTTGAAGAGTACACGTACCTGGGCCAGCTAATTTCCCCTAATGACCAAACAGAAAAAGAAATAAACACAAGAATTGCAAATGGGTGGAAAAAATACTGGTCCTTGAAAGAAATTATGAAGTCTCCAAATCTTAGCATGTCATTAAAAAGAAAAACTTTCAATATGTGTATCCTTCCATGCCTAACATATGGGTGCGAAACATGGTCACTCACTAAATTTTCAAGAGAGAAACTAGCCAAATGTCAAAGAGCAATGGAACGAAGCATAGTTGGGTGTAAAGGTAAGGATAGAATCAGAAATTGTGATCTGCGAGATAAAACCAAGCTTACCGATATTCTAAGCCAAATAGACAAGCAGAAATGGAGGTGGTCAGGCCATATGATGCGTGATAGCCAGGGCAAATGGAGTAAGAAAGTAACTGAATGGTACCCAAGAGATGGCCAAAGAAGCCGAGGGAGACAGCGAAGGAGATGGGCAGACGACATCAAACTTACAGCTGGCCACCTATGGTCCAGAGTAGCACAGGACAGACCACAGTGGAAAGCGCTAGAGGAGGCCTATGCCAAGAGGCACACCGAGATTAGGGACATTTTATAAATTCATTGTTTAGCTAACATTTTTGTTCTCGGAATAAAAGGCTTTATTATTATTATTATTATTATTTTATATAGTTAAACTAATATTCAAAGTTGCTATCAAGCGAAAACGAACATTATTCTAAAGACTATACGGCTTAAGTTTTCCTACACGAGTCACTGTCACACAAGAGATGTTTGTTTTAGGCGAGCTTTGCAGCTTACCGAATAGGTTGGCAAGCGTTTGAGTTCGGAATTTTATGTAAAATGTTGAGAAAACATAGGTTGATAGAACTGAGAAGTGATGGTGATTTAATCTCAAGTAAATTTAATGTTAGTTTACTTAACGTTGCGTTTTTATCAGCGGAGGGGTATGTACAGCGACTAATGGGTAAGCATTTCGGCGTAATTATTTTCAATCCTAAATGACGACTAGCGAGCCTGATTTATTTCCTAAATTTTATGGCCACACAGAGTATTTTAAAAAATTCCAATTATTTTTATCACATCGGAGAATCGAATACAGAAAAGAGTTCTGTAGGCCTAAGTAGAGACCTAGTACGTCAAGTTTGGCATTAGGTATTTTTATGTTCTAAAATAACTATTTCCAAATTTGTGAACTCCTCGGAAAATATAAAGAACAACTTTAGCTTACTGGCTCGAGACATTCATTTAGACCACCCCCCTGAAGATTAAAAGTTCCAGAATCTTCCTAGCTTATCCAGGTAATTCTTTTGCTTATTGACGCCTGGCGCCCGAACCTTTTTTTTTTTCTTTATTTGTATTTGTAACGGCGTTCAATAGCATAACCAAGCATACCACACCTTAAATATTACAATTATTTAAAAAAATATTATAATTGTCATCCTTTTTTTTCTTTCCTTTATTTATACAAATTAATAATAATACATTTTTTTTTATTTTTTTATTACAAAGTATAGGACTTCATTATGTAAACTTTTGTTGAAAAGCAAAGTTTGTCAAAACTCATGAAAAACATTATAAATCTAAAAATGAAAACTTATGAAAAACATAATAAATTATGCTTAAAACACAAAGATCTAAAATACTATTTAACATAACTTGGACAATATTTTTTTTATCCTTTGAAGGCAAAGTTGTCATACACAAACAGCCATGATCTATCCCCTTTAAATCGGAAGCAAAGTACGTCTGTACCTACATTATGTATACAGAAAGTCACCGAAACGCTCGCCAACCCAAATCTACTCCGCTTGTCTCCTCTATCCGACTGATTTTGCAAAGTTAACAAACCGCAAACTATTCAAAAACCGCCTCTAACTTTATCGACTTAAAGTGCGATACGAACGTTCGAATAACGCAGTAGGTCCTCATAGAGGCGCTTGGTACAATCTCTGATTAGAGAGTGCAACTGTGGATGTCGATTATCGATTATTAAATCAAATATAGAGTTGATTACTTACGATGGAAGCGATGGCGCGTTATGGAGATTTCGAAGAACATTCCGATCTGTCGTAGGGAAGATGGTAGCATCTCACTCGATGTGGTGAGTGACTTAATGCGACATTTGGGTATATGTTCCATTATCAGGTGAGTGATGTAGCCACGTTTTCAATTGTTATAGAATTTTCCTATCTTTTTAAACTATGTTTTGAAATCTGTGGTGATTTGTAAAAAAGATTACTATATTTTTGTTCAAACTATAATGTTTACTTATTATAATTATTGAAAAAAATATAGCTTTATTAATTTAAGAGGTTCGTACCGATTTGTATTTCAGTGCTTAATACTATTTATTTTGGACGAGAATGCCACATTACATGGTAACAAAACTTGACGTTTTATTTATTATTACATCATTGTAAAATAAATATTTATTGTATTTATATATAAAGTGAAAAAAAAGTTAATAATAACAATTGCCTCATAAAGCATCGCGCTATTCATTCCTTTCATTTTCATTTGGAACAATGTTCACTGCGATTCTTTGTGAAAGTCGTTTCTTGGAATACAATTAATCAATTCACTATAAAATGTAGCTTTACTCGGGGACCATGTCTCTTTTTATTAGTTAAATTCTCTTTAAATTAGTTCAGTAGAGATTATTATACAAATTTTACCATATTATTTATCAAGCAATTAAGTCGATAATTACAGTTTATCGAGAGTGTGTTTATCGATAACACACACATCCCTATCAGAGCGTTCAACTGTGTTCGCATCCAGTTTCCCGCATATCTAGATTGTGCGCTCAAACACTCAGCTCTGCGTCCGCTTTAACGATAATTTTCATTCGATCTGATTATATATCGTTATTTAATCAAGATGTATTGTTCATTAGTTTATCGATGGTCTAACGCAATACCATTTTGCATTTCGTCGGGTTATCTCTTGGGGGAGTTTGGGTTTTGACTCAGTTTGTGTTTTTTATTTGTGTATTTTAGGGCTAGATTAGCTTAAAGTTAATTACGTGGAGTAGTTTATCGTCACCTTGGTCTAGTGTACATGGGCTGTGAACTAAGTCTTGAGTGTATTTATTGCACACGGATATAAAGAATTAAAAATGATAAAATTTCAATGAATACAAATTAACAGCAGTAAAGTTTAAATTTCCTCGATGGCATGGCTGTTGGGTGCACAGTACGACACGGCTCTGAGGTACCGGGTTCGTATCCCGGCTCGGGCAAGGTAATAATGGGTTTTTATACTCAGTATCAACCCGGTGTCAGAACTTCTTATCCGATACGGCGATAGGCTGGGCCTCTATTACAACATGGGACGAAACACAGGCGAAAAGTAGGTGCCGCTAGTTGCGCCTCTGCCTACCCCTTCGGAGATAAAGACTCATGACGTGTGTTTGTTATTTTTTGTTTTAAGTACATTTTTATTACCAGTGGATTTTCCTGATGTTGGCGTTTGGATGGCACCCAATTGTACTATGTTAAATGCTTTTTATATGTTGAAAGATATATGTGTAACGCATAGTCCATATTAAAATAAAATAAACGTGGGTATGAGGTAATTTTTGTTGTGTGCTTATTACAACGTTGCTGGCCAAACTTAGGTCCCGTTTTAATACCTATAGGAATATACGAAATCGCTAGCTCACTATTATAAGGTCCTATGTTAATTTTTACTTATGTAGCAAAAATGAAATTTATAATTTTCGAGTTGGTAAGAACTAGATTTTTTTTAAATCACGGCTGTCCGGTTCATTTTCCAGTATTATAGATTTTTTTTTACTGAAAAAGACTTAAACTCATGTAATATATAATTCAATTTGCACATCAATTATAAGATAGAACCTTGTCATAGTGACCCAGCAAAATGCCTTTTAAATACCATAATAGTATTTATTATTTGTAGAAAATTAAGTGAAATATGTAAAATTATATCGAACTTCAGCAAACTAATATAAAGATCACAATATTGTTATAATTACACGTTAAATAAACAATACAGGAGCAAGTTCTATAAAATAAAGAAAGAAATCTCGTAGTTTTAAATTGTACGTATATCAAACTTTATTATTTATTCCTAACTGATAGACGGGAAGACTTAAAGTGGGTTAATTAATTCATGATGAGGCCAATAAAGTATATTTACAAAAGCAATCAAGAATAACGCAAGAAATTACTTAAGATCCTAAACCAACAAGCTTGGTAATAATGAGAAAAATCCGTAAAAGGCCAACAATAATGAATCCCTCTTCGATCCATTAGCTATCATTTGGCTTATTTATATAGTGATGTGACTCTATGGACGAATTTCTGTACGAATTATTCGTGCATGCATTCTTTTCATGAGTATTTGTTTAATTTTATTATGTTTTTAAGCGGTGTAATACATGTTTGGATTTAAAAAAATATATTTATTTTGTTCTACTTGACGTTTTAATAGAAGAGGCATTGATATCTTTAAATCTTAGAATTGTACTGTGCTCTGTTCAACATATTGAGACATTAGTGTTAAGTGACGTTATCCTCAGATTTTATACCATTATTAATAATATTGTACTAAAGTAAGTATTACTACTTGTTGATAAGACTATAGAAAGTTCAATGTATTAGTATTAGCCGCATAGTATCTTTGTCTCTTTATTAGGTGGTAAACTGTACAACCCATTCTCTGCGTCTATGGACTGATTTATCTGCGAAACAGTATTCAAATTATAAAGTCTTACGTCACTGCCTAACATAATAATATTATGATAGAATAGAGAAAGTATACAAATATTTATCCAGTTCTATCAAGCCGGCATAATAGTGTCGACTGTCGAGGGGTAATCATCTCTCGTCAATCGACATTCCATTGGACCCAACTCCACTTACCATCAGGTGCAGTGGAGTTGATTTGTCGTATATGCATAAAAAAAATAGATAAATTAACCATACAAAAATAAAATAATTTGACCGATAAAGAATGATTGTCCCATCCCTATCACAATTATTGGTATAGGGTGTTGTCTTTACTAAACTTAAAATAGAAAGGATCTTTGTAAAAAATTCTTCAGAACATGGCCGTAAAGTAATTTGCCTTTTTATTCATAATATATAGAAACACAATAAACATAACGTTATTAACAAATTATAACATCGAATGTTTGTTTTTTATTGTCATGATTATATCGCGTGAGACTTCATGACAGCTTCTGTATAGAAACTAGTATTAAATATAAATATAACATTATAAGCTCGTTAAGAAGTAACTCATTAAAAAGTTCGAGAGCTTTTCGAGAAAGCTTTGCGTATTGGATAACTGAGCCTTTACGATTTTATATGAGCTAGGTGATGTAAGTATGTAGTAACAGAATAAAATATTTTTGTAAAAATATATTAGTAGTGAATACTTTATTCGCAACCTAACATACTCTGCTATTAGCTATGAGCCTACGTATAATTATCAGTTTGCGTTTTAATTTATTAGAATTCATAAGAAAAATAGTTGCAACCATTTTTATTACATTAATCTTTATTTACTTTATCATACTAACATCTATCGTGTTGTAAATATCAATCTGAGATAATCCGTTTACGCCGCGCCATATTGCCACGAACGTTTTATACTTTTAGCGCCATCTATGATCCAATTGACGAACTAAATTATAAACAAGGTGTTCATAATCTTACCTATATAAAACTATCATATTTGTGTAGTTGGTTTCGTTATCAGGCTGTAGCCTAATTGTAAAGGGTTGGTAAAATTAAGTCCTTATTTTTTTTAGTAGATGTTATCTTTGCCAAATCACTGATTATACGAATACCATTATTTACATGGTAAATTTTAAGATATATCAACTGCTCACTAGGTAAGTATTACTTTTAGAGACTGGCCGAGTAGATACAATTGCTTTGTCTAATTATAGCAATAACAGGAAGCAAAAACCACTGTTTCTGTCCAGTAAAACATTTAAGTCTTTAATTACTGGACTTAAAGCATGTCTTTTCTTGCGTTACGAGCGCAGTGTAATTATTCCGTGTAGAAAAGCCACAGTATCTAGGTAGTCCACATCATTGCGTCGTTCTTCTTAGTTCTGAGGGTCATGACCACCTCTCGCCTTCAGCCGTATGATGTCACACCATCTATCCCGACTGTTGGCTACCTGTGTTGCGTCGTATTTAAATGTATCTAGTGTGGTGTGGATCTGATCACACCGTATCAGTGTTGTAGAACCTCTTTGTTCTAATATAATTTAAAATTAAAAACATAAATGTCTTATATCAAGTCGTGTAAAACATGTGCTTTATAATAAACGTTCTCTGAATTTATCCGTATTTTCATTTCACGTATAGTATTTCATTATTTTTACTACAATCGGGTTGCGTCCATGTGCTCTTTGTCGGTGACCTTCAGGTTCTCCAAGTTGTCGCTCATCTTCCTGGCTATATGTATACTTAAGCACCCATTTAAGGCAGATGGAAAACTCTAGCAATTATTCTGAGTTGCTTAAGTATAGAGACATTATCCCATCGCCCAGCATAAAGGTAGCATCTTACAACATCAAATCTTAGTAAAACCCAGGTAGTAAATCCCTTCCACATTATTCTTTGCAACAAAGACTATGCCCTACGTTAACTATAGTAAAGGATGATTAGCTAATCATAGGCCCTATTAACCAGTCGTTACTCAAAACTCTACCAAAACTATTCATAACCCAATGCCTTTTTCTACTTATAGATAACCAAACCGCATCAGCAAGTACGGCTGAATACGGTGTCAAACCGTGTCGTCGACGTTTTCCATTACACCTCCACAATAGACGCGCCTTTTGTCCAGCGTTTTTTTGTCGACACGATTTAATTGGCGCAAGAGCTTGCGGCGTCGATATTGCGCCGTCAAGTTAAAAGATCCATTGTGTGCCGTTTTGTCCACTTTATTGAATTATTCTGATAAATTGCCCGTGTTTTATTGGGCTTCGAAAACATGATTTTCGTTTAGTTGGCGTGGGGTGATTTGATTTTTAATGATTTTATAAGTAATTTTAATATTAGCGAAGTATGTTCAGCCCTTTTCAATGCTATACGTGTATAAATAGATAAACAAGAAATATATTCTATGTGTGCACGGTAAAGTGCACCGGAAAGTAAGTGAAGTGGGATCCAATAGAATGTCGACTGGTGAGACATGATTACCCCTCGCTAGTCGACACAATTATGCCGGCCTGTTAGATTCGGATATACACGGGTTGATCCCGGAACGCGACACACTTACGTGGCACACAAGAGCGGGTATTAACACAAAAAAAAGTAACAGACATTCAACTAGAATATAATGTACATAGATTTATGATCCATTACTTTAAACTATTACAAGATTGGCATTAAGATATCCGGAATTACCCCAAATCCGCCTGAACATCTGCCCTGATCTTTACGACGACAAATTTTGAATTCCGCTCATAAAATCCAAAGCATGCATCGGTGGCACCCCAAATGTAATTATGGGAGGACCGTAAATTTTATTCCAGGGGTAGGCAGGATTGCAATCTCTTTAGACGTGTAATAGTTTGAGAGTACATTTTTGGAGTGTGACTTAGAAGGGAGTGTGATGCAAATGTAATGTATCTAATTGGATTGTTTGGGGTGTCTGGTGTTATAAAGTAGGGATCTTTGTTATTGGTTTTGTTTATGCTAAGGAGGAATTGCATGGGTATAATTGTATATAATTAATTGTAGTTTTCTAAGTTCGGGATCAGCCGAGGAGGGTGCAAACTGTTACTTTTAAGGGATACAATAGATGCACTCAAACAAATTAAATAAATAAAGTCTTGCGTAATTTCAATTTTATTTTATTAGTTTGGTGCTGTAGGTAAAATAAAAAATGGAAATAGTTTGACAAAATAAATTTGTGGTTGTAAGATTATTTAATAAAAAGGGTACCGATAATAGGTTTAAACAATGTCTCACATTCCTATAACATCAAATATCTTACGAAGATAGCAAAATATACAATTATGAAAAGTTTTCTCGACACAAAGTAAACATTTCTCGTAACCTCACCAAACAGATCAACACGAGTTTAATTAAAAAAAACTGCAGCAAGGTACCATAAACGTAAGGGGTAGTAAATTTGCGGTCCCATAAACACGTTTCAGTAACAGCCCGTGTGCTCCTAGTTCCCAACTTTGCTAGTTGGCGGGCTGCCCCGACCGCGGGCGGCTCCGGGCTGACGAAATCTTTGTTTTATGTTATATATTGAAGTTGGTTGTAGTTTTTTTTATACTATATTTATTTCGGGGTTTTATCCATAAGGACATGCCAACCTCATCGGAACTTATATTAATACAAGAACAATAAAATATATTAACTACATACATTATGTGATAGTTACATAGGTAAATTCTATAGCTAACCATCATCAGTTGCTAGGAGACAGAATTTTTTGCCAGTTCTGTATGAGACTTTGCTAAAATAGTGTGTACTATTCCAACATCTAATTTATTTATCTGAAATCCATCCATCCATCAGCAAATGTTGAACATCTTCAGGTTGTAGTTATATAGCTTGATTATACATTAAAAGTATTTATTATTTGTTAAGTAGCAATTTATTAATAAAATCTGCCACAGTTATTGAACATTGTGAGACAAAAATTTCCAGTGTCTTGGTGCTTAACACATTGTGTATTTACTAGTCAAAATGACAGTTCTGTTGAGCATTAATTAAAATGTAGTATAGGAATATAACGTAGCGAGGGACGCTCTCTGGTAAGATGACGGGACGACTCACAAGAGGGCCGGCAGCGACAGAAAGACATGGCAGATAATTTTTGAATTGGAGTCTTGTTATAGACCTCTTTTGTCGTAAATCGGCCAACTTTACCCTACAAGCGTTTTTAAACTATATGAAGAAAAATTGCTATTTCGTTTCGCATGATTTGAACCTAGTTTTGATTCCTGTGTGACGTGATATTTATTTCCTTCACGATTTTTTATTGTTTTGCGGAGAAAGTGCGTTATTGCCCAGCCTTCGTGGGGGACGACTGGGCGTTTTTTTTTTGTTTACCGTGGCTTATTACCCGGTGTTGAGCTACCCAAAAGAAATAGTACCATCGGGCGACCGCCGGGTAGTCTCTAACCATATGTACATCCTACGGCATACCAACTAAAATTCCGCGTTGGCCCTCTTCAGCGCATAAGGGACGGCTGCGGGCTTCCTCCGACGGAAGTGTCTAAGTCGTCGTCCAACTAACTATAGCAAGCCTGGCGTCGCCATTACTTAGTCGATTAAAATTCATAAATTTGTAGGCCATTCCATACTTATTAACCGAAACGTACGTAATGTAATTAATAGTCTTCTGAGATTTGTTATTACATTTTTCAAATTAATTAGACTTTTCATAATTAAGCATATAGGTACCAACATACATTTAAATACATAAATACATCTCATTATTTTAAAATACATTCCACGCAGTTTTCATACTATATGCCGTCTATGCTGACATCAGTTTGTCCTGCGCAAATATAGCCTTCCGTTAATGACATAACAAATGCACAGTAAACAACAAAGAGCATACGTGATCTTGTACACGAGCAAAGGTTAGCACTGAATATCAAGTTGACAATTTTAATTTCTATTGTAACATACTGTATCACATACTTTGGAAGTATAGTTTTGGGAAAAATAGGCTTAATATTATATTAAATATTATGCAAATAACATCTGGAGTTGTATACTACATGGACCTTGTGTACTAGGCAAATTTTCTGTGATTTTCGACTTTTTGCCATACATTGGAATCAAATCTAAGAGCTCAAATGATAGGGCCCTTTCAATTTATCGTGGTGGTTTACATTTAGCTTTTCTTGTTGTAAACCTCTCAAGATTAAAATGAAAAAATACCTTTTGTATTTCATAACTTAGTCTCCCTCTTTATTATGTAGGGAAGTGGAAAATATATTTCCAACCCCTCCCTTCTATTTGTAATTCCTTGCGGGTTAAAACTAATTAGTGCTTCCAGAGTCGCCGAGATTCAACACTCGGTGTCGTATAATGCGTGCCACTACTGATCCTGGTTTACAGGAGTAGCAGTGGTAGAAGTGAGGGCGGGGTAGTCTCGTAAACTGTATGTAATGGCCATGATAATGTCAAAAAGCATTCATTATAACATAAAGACGAAGCGTAGGTGTGCACGCTTGATCGAGATAATTTGACATAGCAATAAGACATTTGGGTTATATTAAATTTTTTTGATATATATGAGCGTGATAAAGTGATACCAGTGTTTATGATGGTAAGACAGATAGAGTGTCTACTGACGAGAGATGATTCATCGCCAGTCGATACAATTATGCCGGCATGTTTTTTATTGCTTTGAATGACGAGACGAACTTGCCGTTCGTCTGATGGTAAGCGATACGACCACCCATAAACAGTAGAAACACCTTGAATTACAGAGTATTGTTTGGTATCCCACTGCATTCGCTATCCTGAGGCATGAGATATTAGTCTCATTTAAGGTTTATTTATTTATTATTTGGCACGTTTAAGGTTTATCTACGACGTGTTTTACGCCTTATTTACGATAGTGAATATTAACATTAAACTTGTCATCCCACCATGGGAGTACATTTGCCGCCTGTTGTCTGGAATAAAAATCGAACTTAGGACTGTATCCGCATCCATATGCACTACATACGCCAACGTATATTCAGTGTGTTACACTTATACCTCGGTGGCGTAGCTTTTTATTTTCTTTACTGATGTTTCGAAATGGAGTTGTGTCTCACATGGGGTGGTATAGGTGGGGTAGGTTCCGCTATATGATACGTAATTGCCCCCCCCCCCCCCCTCGATGGCGTAGCTGTAATTATACACTTTAAAACTACCCTACCGAGACAGTAGTAATCCATCTCAATAGTAGAGGAGGCCCGTGTCCAGCAGTGGGACAGTATATTACAGGGCTCATATTATTATATACCCACACAGTCAAATTATATCATCGTTCTTATTCTCCCATCATTCTCGTTTAGTCATTTAAATAAAATAGATTTTTCCAACCTGACGACGATAAGAAAGACAGATATCAAAAATATTCTTATATTTTAGTGTTCTTACACTTAACGAGAACAAATGGAGCTCCTATTAAAATTCCCACACCAATTACAGCCGGGAATCGAACGGTATTTGTCAGGTCGCCGAACAGACTCAGGGCATGATTGCTCAATGGAATCTCCCTAATGATTCTGATAAATGTTAAGGATCTGAGACCCTTCGAGATATTCCTTTGTGTATACTATAAAGATGTAGAAGCCGTTTGTTTAGTCTGATAGCCTTTGCTCGCGGATCTGCGTGGGTAAGTATGTCCTAAAAATAAAAGTAGTCTACAGGATGAAAGGCTGCAAAAAACATGAGCATATTGCGGCGTATTGAACAGTGTCGGATTTATATTTTTTATGAGTTAGGCCACTTTATTTCCGCCACCCCATGTAGGTAGGTTTATGTATGTATGAAGGTTTCTAAAATTCTTAATAATTTTCCATTTGTTTGTATTATGAAAGGCACTAAAGATAAAAAAACGAATGATTAATTAAATCGAGTGAGCGTCCTCTGAAATATGCCGCCCCTAACAGCCCGCCGTCCGTAGGCCGCGGCCTAAACGGCCTATTTACAAATCTAGGACTGGTGTAAAGAGATGTTTCTTGTATGTTAGTATATCTATACTTACGTTCAAAGAATTCCCTCGTCACTCAGTAGTGTGTTCAAGTAGTTTGCCGACTATTGTATTATGTAGCTACCTTAATTTTCAGAATTGGACTGGTTCTAGAAAGTGTACAGCTAGACTCACAAACTTTGCTTACTTCTTCAATCTATATCTATACTTCTATACTATTATTATATATAAAGCTGAAGAGAAACTTCTATTTTGAATTGATTTTTTTATTGGTCGATAGCTCATTCATCGAGGAAGGCATACATGAATAGATAAAATAAAATAAAAGTTTATATAGAAACACATCAAGGTCCGAAATTTATGCAACAATCCGGTCCTGTCACGCTAACAAATCTCATTTTAGAGCAGCAAATTAAGCCGGAGCAATAAATTTCATTCGAGCCGGAAGATTTCGGGGGATTTGTGAATTAACTCTGTATAGAGCTTAGTCTAGGAGCTAGATATGTTGAAAACTGTAATATCTTATAAAACTCGAATGAACTTCGTCCCACGGTGTTTTCTCGGCTTTAAGATCTATCTAAACGAGGGTTAATAAAGTTTTTTGCGGTATGCAGCGGCTTGGCTGTGGCCCTGTTGACATGGGCAACGGTAACCACCTACCATCGGGTGGGCCATTAGCTCGTCTGTCTTCGACACCAATAAATGTATAATAAATGTACGATGAGAGAAGTTATTAATACTAATTGGTAACGAATTAAAAATTGATGTAAAACGTGGCGTTTTCGTGGTATATATAGTGATAAACACACACTCAGCCCTTCAGGGGTTAGGCGCAACTAGGACATTCAGTTTTTCTGTATGTATTCCATTCTATGATGTGATAGGGGCGAATCTATCGCCACAGTTTGAGATGCTTTTCTTTTTTCAAATTATTTTGCTAAATTAATGACACGCATGTATACCTATATAATGCCGCTTATTTTTTTATTGCTCATAGCCTTGAAGTTGCTGTCAAACATAGATTTAGATGTATGTAGATCCTAAAACCGCAAAGCTTGCGCAATTTAATGCATGCTTAATATTTTTCTAGATAGTTAAGCATATGAATTCTTTTATACGTTAAATAGGAAATATTATAGATTTTTTTTAATGTTTATCAAGCATATTATTTCATGATATATGCGACAATATTTGCATCTCCTGGCCAATTTCGCGACAGTGGCGTTTCACCGAATAAATGAAGTGAAAATGTTTGGACCTCGTAATGCACTTGATATGGGGATGAGACGAATCCCTGGGGATCAGCTTCAAGGCTATTTAGTTTTAAATTCAATTTACATACAAATATATGCTCAAGCTGTCGTTTTTTGAATTAGGTTATAAATAACACTACATTTAAGTCTCATTGTTCATTGATCGTGATTTATAATATTTTTATTTCTAAGGGCATGTTTCTGAGTCTGAGTCAAATTTAATCATCAATTATGAATGAATGTATAAATTCCTCCTAGCCGAATTTCGGCCATGGCGGCCAATCTCAATGGAGATCAGCCATGTACGCAGGATATATTACAGTGCACAAGTGTGTGCGCAAAGCACGGGTGTACTCTCTGTTCCTTCACTCTCATAGTCCGGTGAGACGGCGATCCGATATGACCGGAGAAAGATCAGGCGAAGGACCAACGGTGTACAATTACAACTATGCCATCGAGGCAGTCAGTAATCATCGAATATATTATAGGGTGACCGCATACCCTAGACAAGCTCCTAAATGTTAATCAAAAGAACACTGTATGAATAACTGTATTATGTTAATAAACGAAAAACATTAACCTGAACATTGTAAAACAGACCCTATATCAGTAATAGATAGAACGTTTTTAATTTACGATAATCTATCTTAGAATATAACCTTGATGT
This sequence comes from Manduca sexta, assembly GCF_014839805.1. Taxonomy (NCBI): domain Eukaryota; kingdom Metazoa; phylum Arthropoda; class Insecta; order Lepidoptera; family Sphingidae; genus Manduca; species Manduca sexta. The sequence continues at coordinate 13,298,143 of NC_051125.1, read as the reverse complement.
AAGTAATGTAATTTGTGAGGTAGGAAGATTACAAGTGAAAATTTAAAGTGGCGATAGGCCAGTTGGAAGTGGATCTGCTGAGACGAATGTCCGCAGGTTCAAAACTCAAGGCGCGCACCTCTGACTTTTATATGTGTGTATTCTTTGTGAATTATCGCTCGCTTTTATAGTTAAGGTAAGCATTGTGAATCTTGCGTATCTGAGAAATTCTCTATAACAATTTTAAGGGTATGTGAAATCTACCAATCTGCATTAGGTCAGTGTGGTGGACTAAGGCCTAATACCTCTCAGTAATATAGTAGGTACGTTCCTAGTAGTACGATAGAATACAATACAGGGCTAATATTTATATATAACGTGTAATACGTAATAGTTCCGGGAGAACAGCAATATAGAGCTTTATAATTTTATATTTAAGGTGTGTTAGTTGTTGCTATTGTTTTTGATAGTCATGAAGGTTATCATTTCTCTGGCCCACTATTACAAAGTTCTATGTAATATTTTTGCACAAATTAAATTATACATCACACGATTCTATGTTTTCTCTGTAAAAAAAAAACTCTTAACGCCGAAAGATAAGTTACGAGGAAATTATAAATTATAGACTTTTCTAATTTTTACTTACATTAAAATTTTTAATCACATTTTTCCAACATAAATAAATTAAGATAGAACCTTGTCATGGTGAGCCAGCATTTGTGTGCATCACTTGCTTACTTTTCATTAAATTTCTTTGGAAATATACTTACCAAACTAAAATTAAATTATTATTTCTAGAATATTCTAAGCCTTTAAGGGTTAAGGTAAAAAGGGTGAATAAAACGATACTGCATAAAAAAAAATTACACCATTATTATTATAATATATATTCATACAAAAACGCCTTGTCAAAATACTTTATACAACATTATGCACAATTAGGTGAACATACACTTTGATGCGTTGGAACTTTGGGGTGAAGGCATTTTGTTCATACAAACCCTTGAAAATACACATACAACTTATATACAAATATTTTAAATGTTTTACTTTTAAGCCGTACGGACGAAAATAATTAAAAATAAACCGTATTTTTTATAAGTATATATATATTTGTCACTTCTAAATTTAATCTGGAGCTTAAGCTCCTGAAAGGCTGGCTAGTGCAGTTACAATTTAATATCAACTACAAAGATGTTAAAATTATGACTTCCTTAACTTTTTGACAAATATGGTTGCTAATTTCCCTATAGGTAAGCTAGACGGCATGACCACAGTTTTATAAGAAGCCAATCAAATTAAATCTATATTTAGGTATTAAATAATAGTAATCAGCATTAAATTAAACATTAAACTTTCAAAAAATAGGAGAGCAAATTATATCAGAATAAACTTTGTAATAAAAAATCTAGTTTTTGGCCATCTTTTGACTATCATTCATTTTATCATTCAATCATTTATCTATCTCTCGTGTGCGGTTATATCCCCCGGTTTTACCCTAATTCCTTCACCGTTTTTTCCATAATACGTCATAGTATCGTAGCGGCAGTTTTTTTAAATAATCCGCAACAAAATGAAAGCTAGTAAAACATAATGAAAACCAGCTTCACAAACAACTAAAACGATTGTAATGGTATTTTTATTACGGAGCCAATGCTATCCCACCTCTCTTTCTAACTGTTGTATATTGTATACCTATATCCATCTCTGTCACTCCAGTTTGCGTCCCCGGAGTAATCCAGAATAATACGTAAAAAGGACTTTATTTTAAGTCGTTCTTAATTAGATGGGAATTGAAGTATTTTACTGTTTTAGGTTTTGATGGAAGACTCATTAAATTTCTGAAGCGTAAATACAGAACCAAAGGGACGGATACTGTTTCATTAATAACATTTTACTTTACGTAGCGATAACTAGTTGAATAACTTAATAAATTGATATTCCCACTGTATGTGTACGCATGCGTCATCAATCAGCCTGGCGCCGTCCACTGCTGGAGGTAGGCCTCCCCAAGAGAGCGCCAACCAGCCCGGTCTTGAGCAGCCCGGATCCATCCGCTACCCGCCCCTTTTCAAGTCCCACATACAGATTTACATTAAATTTTTGCGTATTTTTATGAAAGGTTCTCTCCAAATGCACTTGCTTTTGCTGTGAATGATTATTTTGAATTTGACAGTTTCAATCTGGCATTAGGGTAGTAGCTTCTCGCAATAACTCATGTACAAAATGCCTCACCGTTATGCCCGGCATGGATTCGGACAAAATCGAAGAACAATCGGATCGCATTTATTTTGTATACGCGGTGATATTGCTCGGCAAGCTGCGGCGCGTCTCTAAGGCCTTATTTAGATGGAGCAAATTTCCTCGTCTTGCACGTGCGATTCTTGAAAGTAAATAAAAATGTTGCCACGTTTGAAAAATGGCGAAGCAATTCTTACCCGTGTTGACAAGTGAGACTCGTCTCAAGAAATTTGCCGGAAAAAAATTGCCTCATCTAACTGCGGCTTAATAAGTTTCATAGTAAATATATCAATAATACGATTTGATTCTATTCGATTCGCCGCGACTATACCAGGCATTATGAAGATGAACGTCTAACATGAGATCACATGTCTTACTAGCTATAGAACATTGAATGTATTAACATGCTGTGTTTACAATACCGTATATATAATGTGCTCGAAGGAAAAATTTTGCGATTTTCCGTGGCTTATTTTATATGGATTTGTGATGGGTTCGTTGACTGCACATTGATGGGTATTTATATACATTTATTAAATGTACAGTCAGCCACAAAAGTGGTGAAACAAAGTCGAAACTTCAAATCTCCTTTAAACTTTTGTCTCCAAAACAATAATCGCTTTTTCTTCACTAAAATAAACTTCAAAGGGTTTACTTTATTTTAGATAAAGACAACAATTTCGACTGAGGTGAATGTGAAGAATCGTTTTGAAGTGTTAAATTTGTTCAGCTACTTTTGTGCCTGACTGTATATTCAAAATTGAGATTATATATCTCGTATTTAGGCTCCAGATTATTAGAAAAATTTACAAACTTAATCTGAAAATATATGTATAGAAATAACGCTCAAAACGTATTGAAAATATATAACTTCAAATACCATTAATATAAGTAGGAGAACATAGCTGCAGTTATGACAGGTTAAGATATAATAATTAATATTATAATTATAAGTTATTTAATGACTACGGACATTTATAGACATTTAGTGCTAGAAGTAAAATTAGAAAAGCAACGTACAATGTAACTACAAAAGCCAGCTGATGATCATTCTTCGCTTAATCAGGCTATTAAACAGAAGACATAACTAAAAAGATATAATGAATTCGTATTTTTCGACAAATTCATTGACTTAATTCTATGATCTGATGCATTAAGTAAAGGAACACAATTTGTTTTTGACCATACAGCACCTGATGGTAAGTGGAGTGGGGCCCAATAGAATGTAAACTGACGAGAGACGATTACCTCTCAACAGTCGACACAATTATGCCGGCCTGTTGAAACCGAACATACACAGGCTGATCCCGGAACGCGACACACTTATGTGAGCCACTATGGCGGGTTTTAACACCTTGTGTACGGTGGGAGCCATCCGGGCGGACATAAAGTATATACCACCACCAGCTTTTAAACTATCCTTCTGTAACTCATTGACGATATAACCCGGTAACTCGGCGGATGATATCACTAGTACGTATTGGTACGATAGCCTATCCTAACATATCGTAATTAAACTGGTTCTTAATATTTTTTGCATTTTGCGACACCAAATTAAAATACATCACACATCAAGTCTTTATCTTCAAAGATCTTTTCAACTGTCTACTTGGGCAGGAATGCAATTAAGACACCTACTTTGCGCCACGTGTGTTCCGTCCCATGATGTGATAACGGGCGAGAATTCTACAACATTTATAAGCTTTAAATGAACTCTAATGTTTTTACTTCAAGTAATCTCAGTCACACCTGTTTACATCTTTAACAGCGTGAAAACAGTGATACAACTGCGTTCCAATTATATAGGTAGTTGTACGGAACTGAACGTCCCCAAAAGCATTTCGCGTTCCATTACGTAGAAATGTCATGGTAAAGTTTAGTTACGCAATTAATACGGTGACTGCTATGTGATAATGCAATGGTCTTTATAATTTGTTGTTATGCGAAATCTGTTTTTTATAAAAGTACGGTAATAGCGATTATTTATGCTGTTTCTAGATCTTTTTATAATAATATGCTCACGGCAAAAGAATATTTAGAAATTGCTCTTCGGCTAATGTGAGGAGCATTATGCTTTTAACACGAATCCAAAAGATCTCGCCTTTGTACTAAGTAGCCTGTATATTCCAGGCGAAGAAAATTTAAGTTCAGTCTTAATTTTTACAATAATCATTTAAATGTAATCTCATTGATTGACTTGAAGATATTAAAAATATACAACAAATTCAATGTGCAGTCAACAAACAGTCTTAAAATACTTTGCTTACATAAACAACTAGTTCTGAAAATTGACTTGCTATTGCTTAAGTGAAGAAAAACACAAAACACGCAATCCTTAACGCTAAGTTAAAACTAAGTAGTCCGCAGCTATTCCTTTCGTGAAATCTGAACGTTTTCATTTCATTTTGTATTGGTATTACTGAGTCTATAACGTAGGGGGGTTCGGTAGACTTAACAGTCGTCTTAGGACAGGGAAGGGTTTCAGGACGTATCTTAAGAACTGTTCGCTTCACGCCTTTTTTAGCTGTTACATCGTTAGCTTCGACCAATTCTTTGAAATCTCCAGTTTTTTTCTCTGTAACATTTTTATCATTCAAAGTTTCGATTGTAAGGCCAGCGTGGAGGATGTCATGGTTGTATTCTACTGTGTCAGGTTCAGGCATTTTGTTGTACGCAGAACTGACTATGGGCGGATCCATTTTGCAAGTGACCGTGTCTAAGGAGTCCTTGGTGTTTTGACTCTTCGTTTCATTTCGCAGTGCATGCATCCACTTCAAATTGCAGTCGCAAGCGAAGTTGTTTTCTGGAATTAGAGATAACAATTTATTTTTATATTAGCTATTATAGTTATAAATAAATATAATTGAAAAAAGAAAATTGAAAAGATAATTTAACATAATCCGTCCTAATGAAAACTGGTTTTACAATAAAAGAGTCCCGAAATAAACGAGATTTTATATCAACTGTTATGAAACTACAATAAAGCTCGACTTTAGTAGAATAGTGATTCTAGCAAGAAATTATGAGCAAACTTATTTGGGACAACTATTTTCATTGTACATTAGTAAACATGACTCGAGATGAATGAAATGCCTTAATACATCGCATGAGAGGTTAACAATGTTAATTTGAACATTATACGTTTTTCATATTGTATATGCGTTCATCTAAATGTAAGGAAAAGGAGAAAAAATATGTAAAAGAATCACACATAAAATTACATTTCTTTTCCTTTTCCTTGGAAGCAAATAAACCTTTGTTTCTCGTCTATAATGAGTTTGAAACTGAATTTGATTTTATGTAAATTTTGCAGTTAAAATAAATTCAAAGTTCAGTGGGTGAAAAAACTTTGCCGTGCTAAACGTTCCCTACTGACCAATTCAAAATCACATTATAACAATATAATGCACAACATTATATACCATAGCGAGTTTAGTAAGAAGACCCTTAACGTTCATAAAATAGCTAAACTTTGCCAGTGCGTTAAAGTTACTGTATTACGCGACTTAATTTTCAACGTATGTTAAATTTATCAAAGGGGAATTGAAATTCAGATTACCCTCGAGTAACAAATTGCTGTTCAGAGGCTTTAAATTGTCCAGTATGGGTTTGATGTTGTCGAAAGTTAGCGCATGAAGTTCGTTCGAACGTAGATCCAGGGAGCTCAGGCCGCGCACGCCTTCAAACAGCCCGGACGGTAGCGCGGCGAGTTTATTGTCGTCGAGGGACAACTTTTTCAACTGCGACAACCCATCGAAAGCTCGCTCCGATATATATTTTAAATCGTTCTTTCCCAGCAACAGCTCTTGCAGGTTCCATAGCTCCGCGAATGTGAACTCGGTCAGATTGTGTATTCTGTTTCTCCTCAAATCCAATTTCCTCAAGTTGGCCAATCCGTCAAAAGTCCTCCGGTTCAGATGATATATGTTGTTTTTGTTCAAATCCAACTCTAGTAGATTGAAAGTGTGCTGAAACGTGCCGTTGCGTATCGTTGATATATTGTTTTTTGTGAAAACAAGTTTCTGCAACTTTGGCACATCATAAAAAGCCTCTGTATCGATGTCGATAATCATGTTGTCTTCGAGATTTATCGTCGTTATATTCGGCAGGTGTGCGAATGCGTATTGCTGAAGTGTTTCTATTTGATTCTGCGACAGCCCCGCCTCTTTCAAGTTAGTTAGATTTGCAAAGGCGAATGGTGTCACGTCTATAATGTTACCGTATTTTATATTGATAGATCGGAGGCGTTGTAAGTAGTATAATGCTTTCGTGGGAACGTAGCCGAGCGCCCCTTCGACACGGACGTTGAATGACAAAGTTTGCAAAGTGGGCTGTGAGGCGAAACTCTGCCAGATGAGATCGTCGCGCGGTATTCCTCCGTTGAATACCCAGCATTCCGCTTTTGTAGCATTTCTAGGTTCTCTTGTATTTTCGCAGTAGCAATGCACTTTTGAATCTCTGTCTGTTATGTCGCATATGTTCTTTTGGAAGCCGCCGGTCTTTTCCTTGCTGCGCCGCTTGTTGTTGTCTCTGGCTTGCACGTTAATGGACATCTCGTTGACGAGCGCAAACGTGATTAATATGTAGATGATGCCAGCTATGCGACGCTCCATTTTCTGTAACAAACGAAATGAACAAATTAAACAAAGGAAGCGAATGTAAATAACGGTTGGCATTTCGTATTCAAAGGGTATGTAACAAGTCTATTGAGTTTTATACAAGTTAAATATGTCACGCGCTATCGCAAACGCAAACTTCGCGAGAATGGTCGCCTTGTTGCAATATGAATGATGTGCAAACAATATAAATTGTGATGTAAATTTCCTTGTGGAATACTCCAGAGTATACATTCTTACTTTAACTATATCACTTAAAGATAACATGATAAGTTTAAAAACTGATATAATCGAAGTTTTACAAATCAGTAGATGTAGTTAGTCTTTATTTAACCTGTGTCCTCCAATTTGTTATTACATAGGTGTTTATTTGTCACCTTGCATTTACACTGATTTAGTATAGAGGTAAAGTTTGTGTTTTCATAATAATGGTGATATCTAGGACTCCTGAGGTGTCTCTAAAAGTTTGTTCCTTATCGCACACAATACTTAGGTAACAAAAAAAAAAATATTTAAGTAAATTTTTTAAATAGAATTAAAATTTTGCTAAAAATAAAAGTAAGTTTACGATAAATTTTAGAATATAACAAAAAGGCATACTTCCTATTTACACCCACATTTAATTTACTTTCGGGTCCAATTCAGGTAAAATGTAAAGTAAAATTCACGGAACCCACACTGTAGGTGTTAATATCCGTGAGTTACGGCCGGGTGTGTGGCCGCAAAAATTACGACTGCATAAATAAAGAGAACACTCTGTACCACACACTAATCCCTTTGAGAGATTACAACACTGTGGTGACGGCTTCCGAACGTAATTTAATGTATTAAAGGTCCGTTCGCACGTTAGACGTGATGTTTAAAATAGTAACACTATTGTTTAGCAGCCGTTTTCAATAAACGATCTCAATCTCAATCTTCAATCCGATTCTGAGAATGAACCAATCAAAATAACTCATTTGTTAGCACGTGAAAAAATCTTTGTTCTGATTGGTGCATTATTGCGATAGATCGAAAAATGCGATCGGGATCATTTATTAAAAATGGCGGTTGGTGACGTAAGATAGTTTGAATCTATTAGTGTAATAAGGTTGACTTGGAACATCAAGCAATTTTCCCTTCTTCTTAAGTGGGATGTGTATACCATAACCAGCTATGTTACGTCCCAAGTAGTAAGGGATGAGCTTACTAGCCTTTACTAGACACAGTTGCAGACTAAGCCAAAAACTTAATATCAATACATGATTCTGAGATCGAACCCAGGAACTTAGCATAGCAAACGTACTGAGTACATAATTAGGCTACCTTACCGTAGCACTTGAGAAAGCATTTATTTATTTATTTAAAGTACCACCTTTGTATGCGGCTTCACTGGCGGAGAATTATTTGAAATTTTTTAAAAGTACCCTTCCGTTTTTAGGGTTCAAATTTATTTCGCACTAATTCATCAAAATATGTTTAGGCGTATAACCGTGAAAGCTTTAATTACGATACAGTATTACGGATAGTACTCAGCATCGTGTCGTCTCCTAGTTCTATGAACGGATCTTGTGTACAGAGCATGCGACTCGTAATCCGTAATGGGTTTCAAATAATTAACGAGTCAAATGTACCATTGTCGGATTTAATATATGTTTCAAATGTTCCGCCATAGTTTGTTCAACTCTGTGTCAAATTATCTGGTAGCTCGCGTGATTACGAGGCTAAAGGGATTTTGATCCATATATTGATGTCTATAATGATTGTAAATGTCGTATCTTGCAGAGATAGTATAAAGGTTTGCTGTAGCGAGGATATTGAACCGTAATTAAGGAACATATATAATTATATGTTATCGAGGGCACGTAAATGACGCATAATAACATACTATTGTAACAAAAAAACGAATTAATGTTGTGTCAGGATCAGATTTGAATACCTTCCTTATATAAATAATATAAAATGCAAGTATGGATGTATATGTGATATTGACTACTACTTTAAACGGTAAATGTTCTACATACACTTACATAGATATCACCAAACCATATTCAATCAGACTTACACAATGAAAACAAAACGATCCCCACACGGCGACCGTCACCATAACTCAAACAATATCAAGTAATCGCCCACTAAATATCCTTCAGGGAGCGAACGGGTTGGACCAAAAAACCGACCTCACTCTGAGAGATCTTGATAAAAACAAACGCGAAGCCCCCTTGATACAGAGAGATTTATTACTCAACATCTCTGAAGTAGTACAGATATTTTCTTTTGAGCAAACAGATTTAGGCGCCGCGTGGGATTCGGGCGAGCTTAAAGGGTTATTAGAAAACGTGTGTCGAATGGTTATTTCGGTTATCTTTTGATAATGTTTCCGATTATTAATGCTTTGGGGTTTTTGGTGAATCTCACGGGCGACGTGCATACCTAAAATCACTCAATTTTTCTCTTTTCAAAAGTCCACAGTAAGGTAGGTAAAAGTAAGGTCCATATTTCGCCAGCTATGATAGGTTCCAGGTACTCAAAGACGAGCCTTTAATCTATTGCCGAACAGTAATATATCTCATGATGTTATTGAGAACAAGCCATCGGGTTGAAATTTAAATTTTTCAAATGGAAAATCTCATTTAAATTTAACTGCAACCAACAATCCAGTACACTGCTATTATAATAGGGTGAACACAAAGACTTGAACGGCGAACAAAAAATACTTGAGAACTGAAGAACTGCATTTTAAAATAATTATTTTTGAGGTACCCAATGGGGTATACGTTGCTGTTTATTTGCTAATTATGATATTATACAAGAAAGATTTTTAGCCTAGGTATACTAAAAGGTGACATGGGTTTCAATATAATATTAACAATTGTTTGAGGATATAGTTACAAAGGAGATACTAAAAATGTTTTAATAGCTCCTTTGATTTTAATAAATAAAGACATATTATAAATAAAATTGGATGATGAAAATTGTTTTTTATGTATTATCCGAGAATTATAAAATGGGTGAACGGATGCAGTTCTCACTATAATAGTTCAGATCATCAGTACTCAAATACAACATAAAAATGAGCTAATATGACAACCACAAAAAATTGCAAACAATTACATGTCGTTAGATCTTTGTTAAAACATTTACTACAGCATCTCTTCCACAGCTTGTGAAAAAAGTTTTTAAATCCTTGCAAACCATAAAAAATCATATCCAACATTATGAACCAGTAATAACAACTAAGAAACATTCTCTTAACAAATTATCATTTTAACCAGAAACCAAAACTATAAACTTGTGGAAACAAACACCAAGTCGCAGCCGCGTGACACGCTCACAAAAGAATGAGTCGAGTCAACAACCCAAACTGCTGAGTTATTTGGCTTTGAAATTCAAATGTAAGTAGGGGTGTGAAACTAAGGATACTGGATGTTTAGTTCTTGTTGAGTTTGTATTGTTTGATTGATTTAATTATTATTTTCGTGATGTTTCGACAATTCCTCGAAATTTAAGATCGAATTAGCATTATAATAATATAAAGTACTTATACTTTTTAGTGTTTATCGTTTTGTATTATACTATTTTTATCACGATTTCTAGTATGGCTTATGCTGTCAGTTCTTATAACTAAAGTCTTAATTTCATGTTAACTACAATCTGTTAATACATTTTTCAATTTGAACTTCCACAATTTCAAAAGAACCTCCTTAATTTTAAAGTCTAAAATAAATCTCAAAACTGCATTGAAGCTAAACGTCCAAACTTATCGGCTTTAGCGTCACGTTAACTACAAAAGAGATACGATATGTTCTATCCCTAGCAAAGACGCATGTTTCAGCTTCGTACTTATCTGATTCTCTTTGTAGTCACCATTGTTTCGCGTCAGCTTTAAGATTTTCATAAGCATTTTAACATGCCATTATTTTCAGATCTCGATCTTTTGTTACGTCACATTGTGTATGCAGTTTTGCATGGTTTGTTACGAAGACAACTTATTTTATTTTTGAACCTTGAGTTTTAACTTATACAGATTACTTAACATTAGATTGCACTGGCACGTTTGCATACTATGCTGACTATCGCAAGCGAAAATCGCCCTATGTAGCATAGAGTTACAATAGCTTATTAGAACCAAAATGCTTGCCAGTATTTAGTGTACCCACTCCATCTTATACGAGAATTTAATAGCAGCAACCGCAACACGATGTTAGCTATAGCGGACCACAGTCCGGCGATTAAATGGCAATTAAGCAAACAAAATTACATCCAAACGCTGTTTTTAGCAACGAAACTATTTTAACAATTGCTGGTGGTAGGATATATTTTATATCTGCCAAGATGGCGATTGCCGTACTCATGGTATTAAAACCCGCCATAGTGGCTAACGTAGGTGTGTCACGTTCTGGGATCAGCCTGTGTATATTCGATTTCAACAGGCCGGCATAATTGTATCGACTGCCGAGGGGTAATCATCTCTCATCAGTCGACATTCTATTGAACCCCACTCCTCTTACCAAGGTGCAGTGGGATCTCTTTGCCGTACACGAATAAAAAAACGAAATAGCGTCAACAGCTGCATTTATTTTTATTTTTTTTTACTTTCCTTTATCACATAGAAGGTAGGTAGAAGGTAGGCTGTAAAGACATAATTTTATCTACAATGTTGTTTGATTGTGTAGGTGTTCTTGCGGCGTCGAGCACTTAGGATAATTGTTTTCTCAAAATAACATTCTTCGAATCGTTATTTATGCGTGGTGTAATTGTGTATTTGTTCTGTAATCCCCAAAATTCCTTCCCACAAATAAACTAACAACACAAATTTGATTACTTCCTGTTATTACAAAGTATATTAAGGTCTATAGTTCATAATATTATTATTATAATCCAGAGGTTCCTAAACATGTTTTCTCATAAACCCCTTTCAAAATTTTACTTGTTCCGGTGGACCTTTTTTACTATCTGCCTATTTTGATAGGTGAAGTCAAGCCAATATTTTAGTAGTTTACTATCAAACCAGATAAATTTTCGTGGAGTTCCGCTTACGAATTATGGACTTCTATTTTTTGGTTACGCCAACGTAGACCCAAGTCAAGTCTTCTGTGGACCCATGGGGTCCACCTGGACCACTTTGAGAGTCAATGATATAATCTTAAAGCGATAATATCAACATTCCTTTCAAGATTCAAACCGGTGCTTAAGGCTAAGTTAAGTTGTACATACATGAATGTTTATTAGCAAGCCTTCAATTAACGCCAGAATTCCGTAGAGTGTGCCACAGATAGTTGCTTTTAATGTTATCCTGGCTTCTAATAACTGTCTAATACTGGCATAGATACAGTTAACAGTATATTTCCTAACATTCCTTGGGTATAATAAAGTTTAATCATTTCCCTATATGTGATAGTAATTTTCTTTATTAGTTTAATAAACCGTTTTAGAGTTTTACGTATGAAATTAAAAAACAAAATGTATTTTTTGTTCACGCGAATTTTAGACATCGAAATAAACAATTTTACGTTTTTTTTCGCGATTTTTTTCAGAAGCATTTTTTTTGGATTTATTATTAATAAAATAGTTTTTTTTTGTACGTGGCAGGTGTTAATTTAGAAGCTAGGATATGGTAAAAAGCAGCGATAGTCTAGTTGGTTGTGGGACGGATTGCCGAGACGAATGTCCGCTGGTTCAAATCTTAAGGGCTACCACTGACTTTTCTAAACTTATGTGAGTATTCTTTAAGAACGATCGCTTGCTTTAACGGTGGGAGAAAACATCTCAAGGAAAACTGCAAACCTAAAAAGTTCTCCATATTAATTTAAAAGGTATAATATTATGACGTCTCCAACTCGCCCTACGCCAGCGTGGACTTAGGCCTAAACGTTCAGTTCTCGATAGTAGAGGAGGCCGGTGCCCATCATTATTATTATATAAATACTAGTTGTGCCCGCGGCTTCGAACACGTGGAAATCAGTATGTCACAAAGGTTTTCCCGCGTAAATCCCGACCCACAAGATTTTTTACAACCTTGCGACCTCTTCAACATTTGTCTTTATATTTCAGTAAATTTATATAAAACTGTAATGTACTATTAACGTAACCTTTCTCAAGAATTGCACTATCTTTTAGTAAAAACTTTACAAAAATCCGTTCAGTACATTTTGAGAAAATCTATCACATACAGACAGCTTATGGGGACTTAGTTTTATTATTATAAATATGTATAGATTTACAAGAAACCAACTAATAACTATTTTTGTTATGAGAGCAAATTAGTAGCGTGTGGTACATAATTCCCCACATAATGTTTAGTGGTATGACCCTTGTGTATCGTATGTCGTATAATTATCGCGGTCAGCGGTCTATCGAATGTGGTCGAATGCTCCAATATTACCAGATATCCTTTATGAGTATCGTGTTCAAATTGAATAGTGGACTCTATTGGTATCATCTATACATTAGATGGGTATTTGAAAGTTCGCAAATTATTTTCGCAACTCCGAAATCAAAACTGAGAATTATTAGAATAAAAGCAGTGTTTTATTGCGAAGCGTTGAGTGAGATAAGGGTATTAATGCATTTTGATTTTGAAGTTTTTATTTCTTTTTATTAATAAAAATCCAGTAATTGGCAGACATTATAATTTATATTTTGTGACTAATTCTCTGGAAGATTATGCATATAAACAGCCACCGTCAAATGTGTAAAAAATTATAGGAAATTAATTTATGTCAAATTCTTAATCTCGTATTATAATGTTATACGAGATGATAACTTTTAATAAATAATTTAATGTTACGGACAGCCGCCAAAAGTAATTACACCGGTTGACCGTTAACTTTGACAAGGTGTTAACACGCGCCCAGAGGGAGCCGGGTGATTGACGCGGGACCTTTTCAAATTAAATAAGTTATCGCGGCAACCCTTTAATTTTTTTACTGTGCCCAAATGAGTTGTTGGCTTTTCACGTCATTATTTAATTTTCTGGTTCACTCTGTTTTCGATAATAATATTTCTTTGTGATTTGAGTATTTTTGTATAAGTTATTATATTATAGACAGTGGGTCTATTAGCAATTAAACCTTGATCTAATAAATGATTGAAATTAACTTTAACAATATATTTACCAACTGCACATATATTCGTGTCAATGCAAGCTTCGATTCCGCGTGTTACTTCACATACAGTAAAATCAAAAACAGAATTACAATATATAAACCAGGCTTTAAGCCTTTCATAGCCTGAACCTAGAACGGGTCCAAAGATCTCGAGACCTAACAAAACTCATAAAAGTTAACGCTCTGTCCTTGATAGTAATTTAAGAGACATTTTCATTCCTTCACTGAACTGATAGGCTATTAACTTCTCCGAGACTATTATTAATAGTGGAGTACAACGGGAATACCGTCGAGTAAGTTTTACAGAAATTTACACGGAGTACGCGCTGGGAATGGCGAAGTCACGAATCGGGTAAGGAGTGCTTACGAGAGTGTTTACTGATGATAAGGATGGGGCTTGCTCGATGGATTGATAATGTAATTTTAGTAATGCATTTAATACGAGACGAGCTTGTCGTTCGCCTGATGGTAAGCGATACGACCGCCTATAAACAGTGGAAACACAATCTAACAAATTGAATTAAGTATTGTTTGGTATTCCACTGCGCTCGCCATCCTGACATGAGATGTCTTATCATTTCTAGTAGTTATACTGGCTACAGTGTTCTTCAAACCGGAACACAACAGTAACTACACACTGCTGCCTGGCGGCAGAAATAGACATTGCGGTGGTTCCTGCTCAGGCGGACTCTCACATATGAGGGACCTATTAGTTATCAATTAATAAAAATTTGGGTTTTTCTGCTCAGTATCAGCCCGGAGTCTGGAATTTGTGCCCGATATGGCGATAGGCTCGCCCCCTATCACATCATGGGACGGAACATACTTGGCGAAAAGTGGGTGCCCTAGTTGCGCCTCTGCATACCCCTTCGGGGATAAAATGCGTAATGTTATGTATGTATGTATGTATGTAATAAAAATTAAAATTTAAGGCGAAATGTTGTTAATTATTCTATTGCTATTCTAATAAGGAAGAGTGATATTTTTATGTATAAAGAGACGAAACAAACACGACTGCCTTCTAGCAATACGACCTAGAGCATAATGTTATAAAGCTCTATGTAATTCCACTCTTCATTAAAAGACATGACATGCTGAGCCTTATAATGTCCAGTAATAAAGGCTATAATTTCCGTGCCCTCAGAATGAAGGTTATATCTTCGAAAGGTCGTGTCTAAAAACTTAACATATAATCATTAAAAAATCGTTTAGTAGTTTTATTTCACTGGCTTCTTAAAACAGAAGACAAAAGTACTGCTTGGTGGTAGAAATACTGAATAAGATCTTTGACGTCAATGTTAGATCTCATCAGAGCCAATAATTACAATATATACAAAGCCATAAAATCTGGAAGAGTTAATGCTGTTCCATTTGATTTGCACAAAGCAAAGCTACGTAACTATACAGAGCTCGCATGGGTCTATTTGTTTAACGGCCTCAGTAGCGTAGTTGTAATTGTACACGGTATGAGTACGACGACCGCGTTGCGGCCCTAGGTTTCATTCCTAGGTTGAGCCATAATAATTGTGACTACCTATTCAAAGATAAGATAAGATGTAGAATATGTTTTAACATAAGTTTTAAAAAGCTAGTTCATTATAATTATCACCATCATTTCAGCCGGAAATCGTCCACTGCTGGACATAGGCCTCCCCCATTGAGCGCCACAGGGACCGGTTCTGGGACCCCCATCCATCGGACTCCGGCGACCCGCACCATGTCGTCGGTCCATTTCGAGGGGTGCCTGCGTCTTCCGGTTCGTGGTCGCGACTCCAGAACTTTTCCTCCCCAACGACCATCAGTTCTACAAGCTATGTGTCCTGCCCACTGCCACTTGAGTTTCTCTACTCGTTTATTGGTAATTAAATTTGGTAATATAGTAATTTGTTAAGATGTAAAAACCTTTTTACATCTTAAAAATTACTCGAAGATTGGAGTCAGGAACTTGATACCCCTGTGCCTCGGAAAGCACGCAGAGCCGTTGCTCCTGCGCGTGATTTCTCGCGGGTCATGTCGGATTACCGTCTCACCGGACTATGATTCTGAAGGAACAGAGTGCACCTGTGTATTGTGCACACACTTGTCCACTACAATATCTCCTACATACTTGGCTGATTCCATTAAGATTGGCCGGTGTGGCCGAAATTCGGTTAGAAAGGAATTATTTATTTAAGCTTCTGCGATGTAGTAATAAGTATGCACTGCATATTCTATACCAACACTTCAAGAGTAGAATGAAACGTTACTGTAACAAACGTTAAACAATTAGAATGCAGATTTTATTCCGTAGTAAAGTTCTTGCAAATTAAACTTCACATTATTTGTTTTTTGTATGAAAAGTTACGTTGAATCTGCATTTCTCGGAAGTCAAACTATACTAACCATTCATATGAAAAACACTTTTAAAGTACCAACGTATCTTAATACAATTTCTATGACTGCTTGTATAATGTGGCTTGGCTCAAAAATATGAAATATTCCTTATTTCCTTACCTAAGTTAATTGAGCATTAAAAATATTTTTTGAAATTTCCCAAGAGTTGTCTCATTCAAAAGTTTTTTTTTTCATACCGATATTTTACAGTACAATAAAAATCGATTAATGGATTTTATTATACAATCATTACGTCTTATATGTAATAACTCGGTATTATCAGCAGTAGTTATTTAAAAGTAAAGTCTAAAGCAGGAACTAAATGGTCAACCGATTTCTTGCTACTTGAATAATGAAATATTGTATAACATTTAACCTTTTTCTTCTATCTGTCTTATGCCTTTATTATTGCAATGGCAACTTCATTTTAAAATTGTTTTATTTTATTACTTAATTTTCGTCTATGATATTATAATATCTGCCCTGTTGCACGATGGACCATACGACTTGAAAAAGGCGGCATGTAGCGGATGGATGCAGGTTACTTAAGACCGGGTTGACGTTCACTAGGGAGGCCTACCGTTAGCATTGGACGGCGATAGGCTGATAGTATTGTGTTGTATATAAACTATTTTTGGTCTAGAGAATTTTGGAATAATTTCACAAAATCCAAAGATTACAATCTAAACTAAATCCAACACCAACCACCACAACATCAATAAATAAATCAGTGTCATCTACAAATCTGTTCCACATCACTACTCGTAATTCGATACGCGGAAAATTACGCATTATTGTCACGTAGGCAAGGTAACCGGGGCCGCACTTATCATTCGTTTTTTCTGTAATAAATCTCTTTGGAGATTGGATTGGCAGCCTCTGCCGCACAATCGGCTTTCAAATTGATTTTATTAGGATAGCTTTTTACATTACCGTAGCGGGATCAGCTTGTACAGCGAGCGTGTCGGTATCACTGTAATGGGATATTCCTTTTGCCTCCATTCGAATTTAGCCGGATTATCTTTGACAATTTTGTGTAATTGTTACGGTATGGATATTGTAATGCCGGGATCGGATATGAAAATCGAGCGAGGGATTTTATCTGTTATCCAAAATAGGTGTTTGAGTATTGTGGTTTATATGCCTCTTATTATATATGAGAAAGAAAGTGTTAGATGATCTATTATTTTTTATTTCACTAAACTAAGTATTAAAATATTTTTATTACACTTGCCTTCGTCTATCTCTGCACTACGCTAGATAAGCATGTCCTTGGCCTTCCACCTGGATACCAAGTGTTCAAAAAATTATGTGACAAGTTGCTGGTGGTAGGACATATATTATAACCGCCCGGATAGCGATCATCGTACAGACCATCGCCGTACACACCGACATAGTGGCCCGCGTAAGTGTATCGCGTTCTGGGATCATTCTGTGTATACTCGGTTCCAACAGGCCGGCATAATTATGTCGACTGCTAAGGTGTAATCATCTTTCGTCAGTCGATAATCTATTGGACCCCACTCCTTACCATCGGGTGCCATGGGATCACTTTGTTGTGCTCGTGTAAAAATAATTCTGAATACGATAGCGACAACATTTTTACCACTTCTTTGTTTAATAATAATCGTATAAAATATCCCGATTACGAGATATGAGAGTTTTTTCTGCATGCAGTATTAACTATATTATACCTAATGGCCTAGAAAAGTATCGAGTATTGATAGACGTTACATCTCCGAATAATCTTCGAAATTATACCTGCTTGGCTACGTCTTTAATCCACTGAAAAACCTAATAAGAAGAAAAAAATTACATGACCTTAATATATATAGAAAGGAACACACGGCCGGTAGACTTTTACAGCCTATATGTACTCAAGAGGGCTAGATCAGAACCAGCATCGTAATAATCTGTATTAAACGTTGGAAATCCAAGTGTTACGACAATTCAATATTCAATCTGGAGTACACTTCACTTATTCCATATTATTGTGGTCTAATATCGTTTCTCGATAAGGCTTCGCATGTATTGTGTGGGTATATATTGTGCCTTTATCCCAAATAAGAGTTTGTTCATAGTGAATATGAAAAAAAGAAATCTTTTTTATATCGAGTTGATTAACTGGTACCAGTGGCGAAAGGCGAAATTTTCCGCAAGAGAACCCGGCACGATATATAGGTTCTAATATGCATAAATGCGGTCTGCAAATAGTTCTAATGATAATTTGATTCTACATAAAGGGAAAGCAGGAATCGTATTATACTTAGTCTGGCCATAAATACTGTTACACTTAATTATAAAAAAATATTACATTTGAATTTCGAATCTGTCATTTTTATACGATTGTTCATTGTGTTTTCTCATTTTGGCGCCAATACATTGTAAAATATTTTGCGATATTAAAATGGTGTGGGGTGATAAAGAGAACCGAATCGCTGTGATAGCATTACACAAAGTAGGTATGGAGCCAAATGCAATTTTTAAAACTCTCCATACACTTGGTATTAGTAAAATGTTTGTGTACCGGGCTATTAATAGGTACAATGAGACCTCCTCTGTTTGTGACAGAAAAGATCTGGCCGTCCACGTAGTGTTCGTACGAAAAAGGTGGTCAAAGCAGTAAGGGAAAGAATTCGAAGAAATCCTGTCCGAAAGCAAAAGATTTTATCTCGGGAAATGAAGATAGCACCTAGAACCATGTCGCGTATTTTAAAAGATGACTTAGGACTTGCAGCCTATAAGAGACGCACTGGCCATTTCTTAACTGATAATTTAAAGAAGAATAGGGTGGTAAAATCGAAACAACTACTGAAGCGGTACGCAAAGGGAGGTCACAGAAAAATTTTGTTTACGGATGAGAAAATTATTACAATTGAGCAACATTTTAACAAACAAAATGACCGTATTTATGCTCAAAGCTCTAAGGAAGCTTCCCAATTAGTCGACAGAGTGCAACGTGGACATTATCCGACTTCAGTGATGGTTTGGTGGGGTGTTAGCTATGAAGGAGTGACTGAGCCATATTTTTGTGAAAAGGTATCAAAACATCGGCACAAGTGTATCAAGATACCATTCTTGAGAAGGTAGTTAAGCCCCTTAACATCACCATGTTCAATAACCAAGTATGGTCCTTCCAGCAAGACTCGGCGCCGGGTCATAAAGCTCGGTCCACGCAGTCTTGGTTGGAATCGAACGTTTCGGACTTCATCAGAGCTGAAGACTGGCCGTCGTCTAGTCCCGATCTTAATCCGCTGGATTATGATTTGTGGTCAGTTTTAGAGAGTACAGCTTGCTCTAAACGCCATGATAATTTGAGTCCCTAAAACAATCTATACGATTGGCAGTGAAGAATTTTCCCATGGAAAGAGTGCGTGCTTCTATTGATAACTGGCCTCCATCGTTTAAAGGACTGTATTGCAGCCAATGGAGACCACTTCGAATAAGCTTTTTATATTTTTAATTGTTTTATATTTATGTATTAAACTGACACACTGTAAAAGTAATAAATGTTATTTGCAGTTAACAATTTTCTTTTTTCTTTATTACAATATTTATGGCAAGACTAGGTATGTACCCTTCGCCACTGACTGGTACACCGTATTTCTAATAAAATAGTGACGAGAATTGATTTGTCTTTCGTTAATCTCTACCATATTTTTTTTTGGAAACAGACTCCGCAGTCAACGCCGGGGAAAACAGCAAAAGGGATACTAGATTCCCCCGGCTTAGCGACAGCAGGGTCCAGGAGGAAAGTGGGAGAGGAAAACAAGGAATGAAGTGAAGGGGAAGGATAACGAAACTTCTTAGGATAGGAGGAGGGGAGAAAGCTAGGAACTGTTCGAGAGCCCTTATAGACGTCAATGTGAATTGGCAACCATGAGGTATACACACTTAACTGTGTGCCTAGGGCCGCGACAATGAGCCCCATGCATGAGCGTGCCTTCGGTGTGGAGACCAAGCACACAAGAATTGCCACGGCGGGGTATCTCTTCCATTAGATAGCATTAGATTATCACGACACTACGTCGAAGGGGTAGGCAGTAGACACTAGGTTAAGGTTCAACTACGCACGCACGGTCCATGTCATTATTTAGCTTTTATGACAAAGTCAGTATAATTGTACGTAAAATTTCATGAACAACGTGTTTTAAATTAAAAAGTTCTAAACTATACATTCCCATAATTTATTAAATGGTCTATAGAATGTATCCGAGATCTCGTCGTTTATATTTAATTTTACTGGCAATGAGTTCATATAAAGGTTTAAAAATATCCTTCACAATAATCCACAGAGGACTACCGAAGGCTAAATAATGCTGAATTATAAAATAAAATGAATTAACACGCCTAATAAAACGAAAGTAATATTTTTATTAAACATTTACAATGCCTTCGTCCCTCAAAAGGGAACACAATTTGTAACAGAGATTAATAAATCTTTCATCTTTCATGAAAAATCTATTAATTTTTCGAATACATTCAAATTAATATTATTTCCTTTGATGTATTTTTATGGGGAATCTGTATTTTTGAGTATATTTTTTTATAATTTGATTTATCGTTATTCTGTGTATAATGTGTCTGGATTTCACTGTTCTTTAGCAGTCATCTGAGGATAATGATTGAATTACTGACTAGAAAATTAAATTTTACCAGGCTGCAGGAACACGCTGGATGCAGGCCGTTGTCAACAGGTCCGTCTGAAAATTTTTAGGGGAGGCCTATGTTCAGCAGTGGACTTTATTTGGTTCATGATGATGTAGATAATTTTTGGAAAATATTCCTGAGCTCCAGAGGGGTATGTTTCAGGTCTGAGAATTCCATTAAAATTGCCATTATGTTAGTGCAAGAGGCCAGAATGTGTGATAGTTATTATAAATGATTAGCCGAAATTCCATTAAGATTCAATAAATAATATCATGATCAATGACTTCATTCCACAGAATGGAAATGACAAATACGTATACTTGTTGCGCCTCTGCCTACCCCTTCTGGTATAAACGGTATGTGTCTGGAATATGTATCTTAATGAGACGAGATTTTTTTTATAAGGCATAGTGACCACATGGCACCTGATGGTAAGTGAAGTAGGGTCCAATAGAATGTCGACTGATGAGAGATGGGGATGATTACCCCTCGGCAGTCGACACAATTATACCGGCCTATTAGAACCGAATATACACAGGGTGATCCCGGAACGCGACACTCTAACATGGGAAGTTTTGGCAGGTTTTGAAACCTTGCGTATCGTGGGCGTTATCCGAGCCGACATAAAATATACCCTACTACCAGAATTATCGTGTCGGAACCGTCACGTACTCTTAATAACTAAACTGACCATTCTAGTAACAAATTCATCTCGACATTTACTCGCATGGTTCTCCCGGATTATGGCCGACTATGAATATGACGTTGATTGACAAAAATAATGATTTACCTCGATTTATTAGCGAGGATACCTAATGTATACTATACATTACATTATTGGACACATTTATTGTATTAACTGGGATTGTTTTTACGTCTTACTTTACACGCCATCTAAAAAAAATCGAGAATTATTTTAAGATGAATATTCCAATGAAAATCTTTAGAATTTTATGTTCCGTTAACTACAAATTCAGACATTTTCGTATTTATAATATAATTAAGGATTCAACGCGGAATGTTTGGTTCGCGAAATTCACGTAATTGCGTTTAAAGCGCTTTCAGAATAATTCAGTCGTATTGTCGCGAGAAATCGGAATGTCACTAATTAACTTTAAAACAATGATGTGGACGTGTGTTGTTTAACATTTTGCGGGCTGTACCCACCTGAATCCTTTTTAGTGCATTTTCATTAAATTATCCTTGGCTAGGACATTTTCATTAAATTATCCTTTAGAGAATTAAGCTGTGGTGTCTCGCTATGGGTGCCGTGTTCACACTGTGAATTAAAATCGAGTCATGAATTTTATGAATACACATGAACTAGAAATAGATCTTATTCTATTGATTTAGAGTCTCTTATCCAAAAACAGTACATGACGTATATGTCTAAGTAAGTCTTTTTGTTTGGAGCTTATAACAAACGATAGATCTTGATAAATTAAGTTTTAGTTTGATCCTAGTTATTGAAGTGATACTGCACTTTGACGTAACAAAGAAATTATGGCACACGGTGAAGACTTCGATTAATTTGGCATGCACATAGTCCAGGGTCAGTGATTATGCGCTGCTTTTATAAAAATACAGTGTGGGATCTTTATATCTGGACACCAGCTCCAATCAGGAGGTGACCCGACCATCGCCTAGTCCTACTTCAAAAGTCAAAGTTAGTGAACATGTGTGTCTTAGAAGTAAGCTCAAAGCCACTGAACGGATTTGGATGAAATTTGCTACACAGATAAACCTTGTTCTAGATTATAATACCTATAAGCAGGATTTCTATCCCAACAATTTGTTCCTGTTGGAAATTATGAATTTTATTTGATCTTTATATCTAACATGGCGCTAGCATAATGCAGATGATGCTATGGATCAGACTTTTATAGCGCGTAAGATCATCTCGTATAAACATAAATCCGCTTGCAAGAAAGTTTGTAGCAACATATATATTTATAATTATATCATAAAATGCAGTAAAACTTATTCATAAAAAAGTACATGGCGATGCTCTGCTCTCGTCGTTCGACATTTAAACATCAGTTATTGAGGTCTAATTCTACATAATGATTTAGTTATTTATTTACTTGTAATAAGGTACACACCAACAGCATTACATATTATAACATTTAATGCAATAAAACATGAAGGAGTTTTCCGGCATATATTTTTTTACGACTTACTTATACAACTATGTAACGTTATATTATGACCAAATTACACAAAATTATAAATTGTAGCCTATGTGTTATTTTGATATATAACCAATATTACTAAAGTTTCATCCAAATCCATTCAGTAGTTTTTTTGTGAAAGAGGAACAAACATACATACATCCATCCTCACAAACTTCCGCATTTTTAATATTAGTAGGATAATGACTATACTAACAATGCTCAGAAATAGAAACCTAAAGAGTTTCACCAGCTCAATCCACAGTCATCCATCCATCGAACAGTTAAGCTAAGCCGTGCGTTTGTCGTGCGAATTGATTTGGCCCCATCAACGTGTACAACGCTTGGCACGCGGCCCCACTCGCCCTGCCAACTCGGTGTACGGCCGCCGCAAGTTTATGTTGGATTTTATGCGTAGTCGCGTCAAATCCGTGCCGGGTATTTAGTTAATCATGTTTATGGGTGATGGTCTGATAAGTGTACACCATTCAGTTACAGAAATGAAAATTAATGTGTATTGAAATACGGTATTAAACTTGGTTTTTTATAATATTATTTTCCGATGTTTTGGAAGATTTTGCAGTCTTTATGATCACTGGGGAGAGGGGTTCTGAGATCTTGGTAGTCCGAAAAGTAAAAGGTACAATATTTATCTACATTTTACAATAAGTTATCCATTTTTTGAAGCTGTTGATAGCTCTATCTACGGACAATGAGCTCACAGTCTTGAAGTTGGATGGTTGAAACGTTGCACAGGCCTGGGATCCAGTTCTATATTTAATTAAATCGGAACACAAAACACCGGCTGCCAAACTATCGGCTATGAAATGGGAGATCCTTGATTCGAAACCAAAACTATGTATATTTTTCTAATATGATTTGTACGGGATTTATTCTCTCAGAGGTTAAAATGACTTAAAGACATGTGTAAGAATAGAAAAAATCATCGGATTAGATATGTGTAAAAATGGGACAATTACAGTTAAAAATACATTTTGTGTATTAAATCTCAAGCAACCACTTTGAGACAGTCAAATCATCTAAAGCATCGAATCGAATTTCATCTTATTTTACTAAAGTTGCTAATGTAAAAGTTTGTGAACATTTTTGGAGAAAATAATAATATAGATTACCATGATAAAATCCGTAAATAGTTTTATTTCAATGTTTTGAATATGTTGTTAGAAGCAAACGAAAACGCTGAACGAATATGGATGTTCTTGTAACATAGATATGTAGATGCCTTGGCATCTTACAAGGCGGTAAGCTTTTTACTCGAGCAAAGCCGGGCACAAAACCTAACTTGGTTATAAATAACAACGACGATAATTCACCAATAATGTCAGTTTATATCACAATAAAGATTTTTAAAGTGGCGTGTGTAAATCATAATAAGATCATGCGGATTCTTGGCATGTCGTCGGCGAGGCTGTGCCAAGCGGGCCGCTTCGATCGCCCTGGACCTCTGTCAAAAGTTATTAAACTTCACGTTTTTTAAGCTTGAGTTACCTTTGAGTTAGGTTTAGAGGTATGTTAACCCAGATTAGGTTTTTGTGGTATCAGATAGTAAGGTGGGACGTATTTATTTATTTTATTTATTTATTTGTTTTGGAATAACAAACAGCTTATATTATAAACAAAGCTATACATATAACACACTTATAATTAAAGTTAAGCCTAAAAATATTCACAATTGTATTCACAATGCGAAATACTATTTCTTTATGTCTAAATATCAGAGCGAAAGAACTCGTGTTCCAGTTTGAAAAACATTTTAGCCTTGTCATTACTGCGCCTTATGAATGAGGCTTAACACTTGTATATTTTGTGATGACGAGCGTAGTTCAATGCTATTTACATCTTATAACCAAAATTTCAAGGTAATGTTTTTATTTGTTACATCTAATTAGCTTAGCTTACATCAGCAAAGTTGCCTTTTCTGGCATTTCTATGATACAATCATATCCCTGTAAGACCCGCCTACGTTGTAGTTTATATAGACTTGTCAATTACAAGCACACAATAGATAATTACATAGAAAAGTCTATAGATATTTTAAAGTTTTATTTTTTTGGTACCTAAATATAGCAACCTTCTATAAGTACACGCCACAGTATTTTCAACCGATGGAACTACGTAAAACCTTAAACATCAGCAAAAATTCGCCTGAAGCCATCCATCACGACGCAAGTGTCCGCGGGCGGTAACCGAAACATCCCATTTAGGACGCATTCACTAAATCATTTTGTGCTGAAATTCAATCAGACACCCGAGGTGCGAGACATGCTCATATATTACCAGTATTTATTGATATAACGATTATTTAGCGTACTTATACACCAATATTTTTATATAAAAAGAGGTTATCTAGAAAAAGTATTTTTTTTTATAGTGATTCCACTGCACCTGATAGTAAGTGGAGTGGAGTCTAATAGAATATCGACTGACAAGAGATGATTACCCCTCGACAGTCGACACTATTATGCCGGCCTGTTGTAACAGGATAACACAGTATATTATAAATGTGCAGTCAGAATTTTTGTTTATATGCTAATGGCAAAGCAATGACGAGTTAAAATTATTATAAATCCTGCATAACATTATAGATACAACTCGTAATAAGTAATAAATATTGTGTAGAGCACACGTCATATTAATGTCCATCAATGAACATTAAAACAATAATTTAAATGACAAGGTATAGTAAAAACTATCAAGTTTATGAATTGACTAATTGACGCCACTAGTTATGAATCAATGTAACATTTGAACAAAAAAAATCTTTTTCTAGGGATATATTTTAGAAGATCGAATTAGTGTTTTATTTTTACAAAATATATTTTCAGTAACGGAAGCAGATAACACTATTTTATTTTGCTATTTGAAACTATAGTTGCACCTCTATCCAGCCCTTTGTGGATAATAGACTATTACATATTAAATATTCGTTTTTAAAAACGAGACGAGAAAAACTCTTTCTACAACTACCACCAAAATCACATAACATTTTGAAATACTCTACGGGCATCTTCCATCGATATAAGATAGTAGAATTCGTAGTACTAGTACTACACACACCATCACGCATTTTATCCCCCGAAGGGGTATGTAGAGTGCAACCAGGGCACCCACTTTTCGCCAAGTGTGTTCCGTCCCATGTTGTGATAGGGGGCGAGCCTATCGCCATATCGGGCACAAATCCAGACTCCGGGCTGATACTGAGCAGAAAAACTCAATTATCACTTTGCCCGACCCGGGATTCGAACCCAGGACCTCAGAGCGCTGCCGTACCGCGCATGCAGTAGAACTACGCCACCGAGGCAGTACATTACTACAGGTACTACATTAGTACAGGTACTAGTACTAGTGCCCTTCAAACTCCGCAGACCATTGACCTGAAATAAGGACTGTTGATGACACCAGATTATCTTTTTACGTCCTAGCTGGGATCATTACAGACACATCGGGAACCGCTATAAAATTCCCGGGTAAGTAAAACGTGATTTTGATCAAAATATGTCAGATTCTTTTTATTGTTTGGAATTTGTTACCTTATTTGCGCTAGTTGCAGACCAAAAACTAACCTCAGTTGGAGTGATAGCTTCCATGTCTAAAAAAAAAGTGATTTCGATCAAAATAATTTTAGGAATCTTTTTATTAAGTTTGGCACCAATTTGATACGTTATTTGCGCCGGTTGCAGATCAAGAACTAACCTATGTTAATATGGTAGCTTGCATCTCTGTGAAAATTATAAATGGAACATAGCTCAGTGTACATTGCTTGCAGTCTGCTCTCAAATATGAGAAAATATACAGTGTCAGCTAAGCTAAAATAACTCGGCTTACCTTTCCGTCTGCAACCCGCATTAATTGCAAGAACTATTTGTATTTACACTTAAATAACCCTAACTCATAATATTAGGGATAAATCGCATCTTGAAGTCACCGAAATGATTCTGTAATAGCTCATTGGGATAAATGGCATTTTGAGGCGACGGCATTTATAAAAATACTGTTATTACACACTAGATAACTATTATTATGGATAAACTGTCCTTACTTTCAAATGCAGTGTTGTTGCTGTCGTAACAAAAATGACAAAGCTATCTTCAAGATACATTTACGGTATAAACTAAACGGTATAAAATTGAGAACTTGCCGAATATCGCACTGTTATACTGGTCGCCGCTTTACTGTGACAAGGACGCTACTGGAATACGAAACAATGTATCCGCCTTAATACACAGGTACGCATTTAGATTTTCGCTAGGGTCCCAAAAAAGTCAAGTTAGTTAATAAAATAATTGTTTACGAAATTTTAGAACTCTTAAAAGTTAGTTGTCTTGTGAAGATGGAATTTATTTTATAAACTCTATGATTAGAGTTAAATAATTGGATCTGCCACCAAATAGAAAAGTTTAATAACTATAATTAAGCCTTTTTGATTTCTATTAAATTCACAATGCGACGTAGATTTAACTTCGCAGGATTTCTTTGAGTAAATTGTGAAACTAGAAATAATATTAGAGACCGCAATAAAGAATAGTAATATCAGCTAGAACTTTAAATTACAGTTAACTCTAAAAATTAGTCCACGAATTCTATCTACAACATACTTCAAACCGAAACAATAGTATTTGCACACTGCTCGGTTGCAGTGATAAATAGTATCGCGAATGCATAGCTCGACGGGTCCCGGCCCCAAGATAAAACCAAGTCCGCCCCTTATCAACGGGGCCTAAACGTGGATATCGAATTATCTTACACTTTCAAGCTGTCAGTCGGCTTGTATTGAATAAATGACGCGGAAATTCTTTGTTCCGACTCTTATCTCGTTAACGCGAACAAACGTTTCGAGAAACGCAATCAGTTAAATTGATTGAGTTGAAATAAACAGTTAGATTGTGTTGTAATAATGTTAATTTCGAGTATCGGAATTTGATTTATGTTGAAATATGACTAATATCGAGATCTATTTGACGCATAAACTCGGTGATATTTAAATGAATTAGTTGAGGCTTATGCTTCTAATAAAGGTAATAAGTTCACACGATAGTAGTAGTAATGTTGATGATTAGTTATTGTATATAAAATTTGCTATACAGTAATTATAATATAATGTATATCAACCCTGTATTAGGTACTGTCCCACTGTTGGGCACGGACCTCCTCTACTAGTGAGAGGGATTAAGCCTTGGTTCACCACACTGGCCTAGTGCGGATTGGTAGACTTCACACAGCCTCAAAATTCCTATAAAGATATCCTCAGGTATGCAGGTTTCCTCACGATGTTTTTCTTCACCGTTAAAGTAAACAATAATTCACAAAGAATAGACACATAATTTTTTGAAGAGTCAGAGGTGTGTGCCCTTGGGATTTAAGCCGGTGGACATTCGTCTCAGCAGTCCGTTCCACTCCCAACTAGGCTTTCGTCAACTTTTATAATTATAAAATTATTACTCATGTATAATTCTATCAGTTGTATATATATACAATGCTTCTCGAGGGCCACCTCGATTAGAAGCAAAAAAGTTTCGAAGTTCTTACCTTTCCGCACCATTAAGCTGAGGAACAATTTGACACCCTACGCGTTCCCTTATACTATAATTTTTGGTCCTTCAAATGGAATGTGAAGAAACATTTAGGCCGACATAATTATGCCAACCACGGAGGAATACAACGTCTCTCGCTAGTCAACATTTACTAATGCGAAGTATGGATGCTAAGTATTTAATAATAAAAAAGTCGGTAATCACGCGAAAACATCGTTTAGTTATAAAAGTCTCAATATTATGATTTATATAACTAAGAATAAAGTATTCTACTTTAGAACTTAATGATATCTTACTAAAAGATAAATGCAATTTTTGTGAAATGTTTGGATGTTTGTTAGAAGTAAACTCAGAAACAGCTGAACGAATTTGGTTGAAATTCGACATCCAGAGAGATTATATCCTGGACATAAGCTATAGACTTTACCTAGTAATTTTCTTCCGTAGAATATTTTTATCTGTATTTGAGTCTGGATTCATACAGGTGGTGCTGTTGATCGCTACAGTTATTTAGGGACTTTTGTAGCTAGAGACTTAATGCGGTTGAAGCCGCGTCCCTAAGATTTAGTAAAAAAAAAGTAGTAGGTAAGGAGGCTGCAGTCGACGGGAATAGATTTATGAAGGACGAGAGGGATGCTTTTTTATACCGTTACGCAGTGATCCCATTACACCTGACGGTAAGTAGAGTGGGGTCCAATAGAATGTCGACTGACTAAGGATGACTATCCCTCACCAGTCGAAACAATTGTGCCGGCCAGTTGGAACTGTCTATACACAAGCTGATCCCTGAACGCGGCACACTTACGTGAGCTACTATGGCGGATTTTAATTTAACCTTGAATACGGTGGTCGCTACTCAAGTAGATATAGAAGTTATCCTACCACCAGTCAAATGTGATGTGTATATTCTTCGACGAGAATGTAGCAGATGTGGATAATAAATAGACAAGATGACGAATAGGAAGGAATCAGGATAAGGCATATAATAATAAAATATATGACGGAGGGTCTGACGCCCGGTTGTTTTTAAAAATAATGACGTCAGCAATGCTGACGTCATTTTGTACATTGTTACTCTCATGTTCCATTTTAATAATAAATTTAAACTATAATTTTTGGTATAACACTTTTTATTCAAATAAATAGGAGCTCTGCTTCATTCGACTGCTAGAGTTGGAATGCCCGATGCCATAATTGTCACTTGTATTTATACCAAACTCTGGAGTGGGGTTGTGTTTACAAAAATCTATTAATTTTATTGTTTACATGCGTTTTATTAATTTCTAACAATCAATTGATGATTACAATTTTACTTTCAACTAATTTCATGCAAAAACTTATCTAAATAACTTAATTAACTGGTCGTTGCGCCGATACGGCCGTTCTGACCGGCGGTGCGTGCTCTGCACCTGCCGTTCCATCGTAGAGTTCCGACATAAAATGTTCTTTCTGAGATCAGTGTCTGTGTACCTGTGTGTTACATAAGTTTGTACTTACTTAGTTTAACTTGCATTTTCCTGTACTTTGTACTATGTCATTGTTACGCACTCTGTGGTGCTATGTCGTTGTTACGCACTCTGTGGTGCTATGTCGTTGTTGCGCACTCTGTGGTGCTATGTCGTTGTTGCGCACTCTGTGGTGCTATGTCGTTGTTGCGCACTCTGTGGTGCTATGTCGTTGTTGCGCACTCTGTGGTGCTATGTCGTTGTTGCGCACTCTGTGGTGCTATGTCGTTGTTGCGCACTCTGTGGTGCTATGTCGTTGTTGCGCACTCTGTGGTGCTATGTCGTTGTTGCGCACTCTGTGGTGCTATGTCGTTGTTGCGCACTCTGTGGTGCTTTGTTGCGCACTCTGTGGTGCTATATAGTTGTTGCGCACTCTGTGGTGCTATATGGTTGTTGCGCACTCTGTGGTGCTATGTTGTTGCGTACTCTGTGGTACTTTGTTATCGAAGTGTACTCTGTGGTACTTTGTTATCTTTGCGTACTCTGTGGTACTATGTTATCGTTGCGATTGTTTCTTGTGCTTAAATTTAAAAATAAAAAACATACCCTTTTTAATCAGCTGCTTCTTCAGTTTGTTGCTCAACCATACTGGCTCGCGAAGTAGATGGTAAAGGTTCATTAGCTGATGCTGAGAGATCGTCATCTTCCGCCGATACGGTTATCTGATCTCCAGGTTGAGGTGCCCGACGAAGTTGATCATGAGCAACCTTCCTGGGACGCCCTGAACCAACCACCTTCTTGACGAGATACCGATCATTGTCCAAAATTCTTATTATTTCGTACGGTTCACTGAATTTGAGATCCAGTGAGGTTTGATTTCGAGGATTATTTTTAACGAGTACATAATCACCTCGTTGGAAATGATGGATTTTGCTTTTCTAGAATTGAAGCGTTGCTTGTCCTTTTCTGCATTTTGCGACATCTTTTGTAGAACATGGTTAGTAAGTCCTTCAATGTCAACAGTCTGATCGTCGATATTTACGAGACTGAGCAGTTCTGGAGGCACACAATGCCTGCGCTGAGTGAGTAAAGTAAGTGGAGCTACACCTGTTACACGATGAGGAGTGCAGTTTATTGCAAGCTGGAGTTCTTCAAGCATTGTGTGCCATTCTTCTGTTTCATAATTCTTTATCATGGTTAGGGCATTTTTTAATGTAGCTATCACGCGTTCAACTTGCCCATTTGCTCGGCTGACTCCTGGTGCTATAGCATGTATATCTATTCCTACACGGTCACAGTAGGTCTTAAATTCGCCTAAGAATTCTCTTCCACCGTCAACTATAATTTGGATAGGGGAACCAAATAGGTGAACTGTACGTCGCAAGGCCCCAACGTATTATGTGGATTCTTATTGTTCGCATGATAGAATAGCACGTATTTTGTGAATGCATCTATAGTGACGATCACATACTGCTGGTCGTTAGATGTTCCCATTTTGCCTGTTATGTCCATATGTATTACTTGAAATGCCGCCGACGGTTTCTGAATCGGGTGCATTTGAACTTGAATGGCACCAGATGCTCCCTTGGATGTTCTGCAGATGACGCAATTTTCAACAAATTTACGGATATTTGTGCTCATTTTGTCAAACCAGTAGCTGTCCTTAATTTTCTGTAGTGTCTTTTCCCAACCCGGGTGTTTCAGTGCATTGTGGAATGAGTTTATTAAACTCCACTGAAAAGACTTTGGGACCACCGTGCAGAATCGTTGTCCAAAAGCTGGATCCTCTACTATGCGTTTGAGAACATTGTTTTCTAGTATGTAACCGTTCCTTGGATTGTTATTACTCATACCATTCATTATAGTTCGTAATGTTTCATCGCGTCTTTGCTCTATTTTTAGCCAGTCCAGATCCTTGGTCATCATATTGACTGTGAGCTGTACAGGATTTCTGCTGAGGTAGTCTGCGTGTTGGAGTTGTTGACCTTTGCGGTATTCCACCTCAAAATCGTAATTTTGTAAAAAGGCCCACCAGCGATGTATTCTCGGAAGTAGATCCTTCTTATGCTTAGACGCCTTCAGTGCATTACAATCTGTGATGACTGTAAACTTCCGTCCATAAAGATATTGCCGGAAATGTTTTATTGCACGAACCACCGCCAAGGTCTCTAACTCGTACGAGTGGTAGCGACTTTCAGTTTCAGTAGTCCTCATGCTCATGAAGGCAACTGCATGCTGTCGCCCCGCAATTATTTGTACTAGCACTGCTCCAAATCCTAGACTACTTGCATCTGTGTATAATTGAATTGGTGCTTCCTCTTGAAACAATGTAAGGACTGGGGATGATGTTAGGTATTGAATGACCTTTTCTCGTGCCATCTCATGGCGTTCATTCCACTCCCATTTAGCCCCGGTTTGGTTAGCTCATAGAGGGGTATCATAATGCGTGAAAAATCTGGAATAAATTTTCGGAAGTAGCCCGCTAATCCACAGAACTGCCTTACTTGTTTGGGTGTTGTTGGTACTGGTGCTCTTACTAGAGCATCTATTTTTCGTGGACTTGGCCGGACCTCCCCATTTGATACTACATTGCCCAGGTACTCGATCGAGCGTTTGAAAAATTTACATTTGTCTGCATTAATAGAAAAACCAGCATCCTGTAGGGCTATGAGTATACGTTCAATGTTTGATAGCCCTTCTGCTATATCTTTACATTTGCTTAATACGTCGTCAACGTAAACTTGAGCCGCATTTTCTAGCAATGAGCTCAGAGCTCTGTTGATGCATCTTTGATAGACTGAACATGCATTACTCAATCCAAATGGCATAGTCATATATTCATACAGTCCGTCTGGTGTGACAAAGGCTGTTTTTACGATAGATGATTCCGCGATTGGTCTTTGGTGAAATCCATCGGCCATGTCAAAAAGTTGTAAAGAATTGTCCTTGAGCTAATTGGTCGATTTGATCCGAAATTAGTGGTAGTGGGTAATGATCCCTTAAAGTATTAGAGTTAAGTTCTCTAAAATCCACGCACATACGGTCGTCACCATTCTTCTTTTTCACCAAGATGATAGGACTAGAGTATGGAGACTTGCTTTCACGTACGATGCCATGCTCCATCAACTCCTTCACGATAGCTCTTACCTTTTCTCGCTCAACCGGACTAAGTTTATATGGTCTCCGCTCCACGAATTTATTCGGATTTTTAAGGCGAATTTCCAGTTCGCCAGTTTTGACACGAGTTGTCGGATATCCCCTGATAAACAAATATTCAAACTTGCTCAGCAAAGTGCGTAAAGTCACAATATCTTCTTCATTCGTAAGATCACAATCCAATTTGTCGAAGATGGGATTTACATGTTGAACATGATTAATGATCTGTTGACGTGTTAACCTTGTTCCATCCGAAGTAATCATCATAGCAAGATTCGTATGATTTATCAGATTCATACCAACTAAGAGGTCTGTCGTTATTTCATAATCTGCTACTATGTGAAACTGTAGTTCCACATTGATATCATCAATAACCCCAATCGTGGCCAGTGTGGCTATAGAAAGTACGGGAAATTGTCCAATTCCCTTTAAGTAACTCGCCGTTTCTATTCTTTTTCCTGGGATTTGAGATGCTAAAGATTCTCGTATGAGTGAGCATTCTGCACCACTGTCAAATATAGCCTGAAAAACCTTTAGCCCGATCTTAACTTGAATTGGGGCTAGTCGTGATCCAGCAATGTAATTAACATTTGATGTAAATGAACGTTTGCGCTTGAAGCATGCTTCAAAAAGTATGCCCTGGTATTTTGCAAAATGAACAGACCACCATTTTGCTCTGGTTGCTCTGGTTGGAGATTACTTCCTTGTCGTTGGTATCAATTCTTGTCTTGTTCCTATGTTCCGAATTTAATTCGTTAGGCTTGAAGTAACATTCACTGGTATTGTGATTGGATCTTTTACAAATGCGGCAGTATGAAGTTGATGCAATTGAATTTGAAAAACGCGATCGCTTAGCTGTACTCATATTACTAGAACTCGGGTGAGAACGCTTATTTGTTCTAATTGAAGATGCAACGGATATCAGTTCTGGCACTGATGTTGCTCTTGTGTTCAGTAACTCGATCCTAAGTCTTTCATCATTCACACAACCAATCACTGCTTCAACTGCGTCTTCATTTGATAGTTTGTCCCTAGTGACCCTTCTCCATAAAACCCAAGCTCGTGACAAAAACTCAGAAATGTCCTTAGAAGAGTCATAGACATGTTCTCTGAATCGGACTATGTCCCGAGAATAGCGATTTTCTGGCTCAAATGTAGTGATAAGATTGTGGCGCAGCTCAGCCCATGAGGCTGTAGTAACCATCCAATTGTCAACCCACATTTTTGCTCTTCCCTTTAAGAGACTGCCAACCTTCATGCGTATGTCGAAGTCATTGAGTCTGTATGTTTCGATGGCTTTGTCGATGTGTTGACACCACTCACGCACTCCCACATTAGTGTCTGGGTCAAAAGACGGTAGATAAATGTCGTTAATGCGTATCTTTGTCTCTGCTGGTGTATTTAAGCGTTCCGACATTTGTTGCATCACTTGCATCATTTGCATGATGAATTGCGGTGGTATGTTGTTCATCGGTGCATTAAAGTGCAAGTTTGGTTGAGCCTGTTCTTGTAAGGAAGTAACAACGTTGCTAGTGGTATTCAATCCATGGTGGGGTGCTGTTTCTATAGTAACATCAGGTGGTTGTTGAGCGGAAGTGGCATATGATCCCACTTCTGATGACGGAGGGTCTGACGCCCGGTTGTTTTTAAAAATAATGACGTCAGCAATGCTGACGTCATTTTGTACATTGTTACTCTCATTTTCCATTTTAATAATAAATTTAAACTATAATTTTTGGTATAACACTTTTATTCAAATAAATAGGAGCTCTGCTTCATTCGACTGCTAGAGTTGGAATGCCCGATGCCATAATTGTCACTTGTATTTATACCAAACTCTGGAGTGGGGTTGTGTTTACAAAAATCTATTAATTTTATTGTTTACATGCGTTTTATTAATTTCTAACAATCAATTGATGATTACAATTTTACTTTCAACTAATTTCATGCAAAAACTTATCTAAATAACTTAATTAACTGGTCGTTGCGCCGATATATATAATGAAAGTAGAAAACTAATGAAAGTTTAGAATAGCGGGCCTTTAAGGTTTACTTTATCGTGCTCAGATAAAAATGTTTATGAAGAGCTTACAGTTAAGTATTCATTCAACATAATACTCTAGACGAAACAAAGAAATCATAATTGCAGAGTACCCGATATTATTCATTTATGTAAGAAGAAAAGGTTTAATTTAAATTATGAATAACTTCGCATAATTAATTAGCTAACAAAAGATAATATTAAAAAAATATACCATTTAAAAATCTTTTCGATAAGTTTAAAACTGTGAATACAAAATTGCATATAGTCCGAATAGACCGGCATAATCAGAGTTTTACTGCAGTCTTCCAAAAAAATATACAATTCGACGACGAGAAGATCAAGTCTCACGTCTAATTGGAAGCTATGTGCATTATGCTCATAAACAGAATCAACACTATCCAATACAAATTACAAAGCACTGCGTGTTACTGCAATACGCTCGTACGCCGAGATATAAGATTTTAGGTTTCATAATAACATATAATTATATCAGTCCTGTATTATATACTGTCTCGAACTTGGGCACGGCCTTCCTCTATCACTGAGAAGGATTAGGCATTAGTCCACCACGCTGGCCTAGTGTGCCTTGGTAGACTTCATATACCCTCAAAATTCTTATAGTGAACTTCTAAGGTATGCAGGTTTCCTCACGATTAAAGCAAGCGATAATTCACGAAGAATACACACATGATTTTAGGAAAGTCAACGGTGTATGCCCTTGAATTTTGTACCTGCGAGCATTCGTCACGGTAGTCCGTTTCAGAACCAACCAGGTAATCGTCGCTTTTTTAGTCTCATAATTTTAAGTAATTACAATGACCTTCAAACTGAAAGCAAAAAATATTGCTTGTCACATATATTCATTTAAGCAATATCTACCCACTGGTCTTTCGCATAAAAGACCACGCAATAAATGTTATGTCTTGGATGTATATATTTTTTTTTTTTGCATCCAAATAAGTTAATTTTATTATTTCTCCCCTGCAACCTTTCTCGGTGTGTCATGGCCAAAACCTAATTTCGAGATGTACACTTCAGACGTTTATACATTTTATCTCAATTCCATCTGACCCAGAATCTTGAATCTTGGCACGAAAGGTGTTCTTACATAAGCTTAGCGAATGCCACGAGGAGAATTCTTTACACAGACTCACTTCCGAATGTCGCATTTCAGATTTAGCCAGTGTATCCAACTGAAAGCCGTCGAAGTAATTATGATTGATTGTTTTATCTTTGGTTGCTTGTTGCTGTTTTGTGCTCATAAGTAATGATCATTGTTTTAATAACATTATTATTTTAGTACCAGATATGATGGGGCTATTTTTTGATATAATTGCGTATAAAATTGAGGAATCCAAATTAAGTATAAGAAAAAATGTAAATGGCATGGCGCGAGGAGGCGACGCATAAATCAAAGCTCAAAACAGATTTACGAATAATACTGTCATCCCGAGTATAGCTAGGCAAACTCACATGCCAATCATCTTGTGACTAAAATAGAAAAAACGATAACACACTATCGAGGTTCAAAACGACACGGATTACCAGATACTCAACTACAAGCTGGCAAGTATACTTTTGAGAGAGGTTAATTTGGATCCCAGAGATGTTGATTAATTTACTCTATAGCCCATGAAGATTGGTTCAGCTTCAAAGACTTGTCAAGAGAGCTCTGTGTCATAAATATGCGTGATAAAAATGCAGGGTTGAAAGAGACAGGTACACTCCAATGTAGAAATAAGTGATAATGAATTAGCTAGCTTCGTAGCAGTTATTATGACTTGGTTAACGTAAATATGCGAATGTATATAATATAGATGCTGCCTAGTAGTTACTTTAATTTAATTCTGTTTGTATAGACTAAATCCAGTTCGCTAAATAACATGATACGATGCAAAGGTAAAACTACTCAAGTCTATATTAATGTTTAACAAATCATATCTCTTTGAAGGAATCTCATTTTGAATGCAAACTGTACTTAGCTTTTTCTCCAGACATGTTCAGCAGGATATTAGATTTTATACTAGTAACATTTTCATTTCGCTATTTAATTAAAAACACAAGTTTTGCTCGTTCTATGCTATTTTAATGTGTGATAATCTAGGATGCACTTTTATGGAGCGCCTTTAAAGGCTATTTAATAAGGCCTGGATAGCTAAGTGGATTAACTTTGTCGAGCTACGGGTGGATTTAAAATCTGACACTAAGTAGACCTTTAAGCTAAAGCTTCGCAAACCTCAAATCCGCTGGACTAAAGCTTGGACTAACTTTATAATTATGATTCATGTAATGTATAAAAAGATTATTAGTTGAGCGCATTCATATCAACAGCTTGTAATATCAGTCGTCACAAATTCTTGGAATGAGGTATCTGGTTCACTACGTTCATCCTTGGGTTCTGTGGCAACATTATCTATTTTGCCTTGAACTGTCTTTCCATCTAGTCATTGGACTATCCCCTGTCTGAGTTCCTGTAGGCTATCCCCAACATCATTTGTCTATCTAAAATTTTGTTTGAGAAGCATAAAGCTAATTAATTTAAACAAAATTAAAGATACGTTGGCACTAAAGATTAGTCTGATGAAATAATAAATCAACTTACACAACAGCTAAAAATTGAATCTAAAGCTTAACGTTAATGGATTAAGCCACGTTAGAAATTGCATGGTTGGCTTAAAAATTCGTACGCTAGACTGGGCACTGATCTAACATGGCCTGCGGTCAGAACACGCCCTGAAACCCACAACATTTACTCTTACTGTTTACGAGTATTTTAAAGACCTAACCGGTTCAGTGTAATTTTATTTAGCATGTACTACAAATGCTGAGGTATCGAATTTGATCACTGAGTTGAGTAAAGTAATTTTTTGTCAATATTAGATTGGAGTCTAGAAATTTAACGGTAAATAGCAATAGCTTCGCTCGTATTAACTGGTAAAATATGGATGGGATACACCTTTGCCTACTCCTGGCAATGGTAATGGCGTGATGATACATACTTTGTAAACCTTTTGTTACAGTGAGCACACAAAGTATCCCCATATTGTGGTTGTCTGTAAGAAATTGCTTCGAGTGATACTAGCGGCAATTGTACTTGAATGTTTTGTAAATGTATTTTCCAGTGCATAATAAAGTTATATAACGTAGAGTTATACAATAGAATGGAATAGAGGAGATCGAACTTGGTAAAAGTACCCAAATAGTTATATTGTTATTTAGAATGGTATCATTTTA
Organism: Manduca sexta; assembly: GCF_014839805.1. NCBI lineage: Eukaryota > Metazoa > Arthropoda > Insecta > Lepidoptera > Sphingidae > Manduca > Manduca sexta. Next base: position 13,259,594 of record NC_051125.1, on the reverse strand, counting down.
GAATACGACTTTCACAATGGTATCGGACTGATTCTATTAGGGATAACGAATTATTATACAACGACAGTATATATACATTAATAAAGGAATAATAGGGAGCTATAGTTGTTGCTACAGAGAAATATAACAAACCAAAACCACAGTTCTGAATCCACATAGAAATACATTGAGAATTTTTTGATCCTACAACCATATAAACCTATGAAAACCAAAGCAACAAGTCACTATTCCTAATTACCAGGTCGCATCACAATCCCATACCAAAAAATCCTATAAGCGTACACAAAAAAAGGACCAAATGATTAATCCCGTGATCGTAACTTAAAATTCTAAAAAAATGCCATATAAATGGGGAAAGAACACGACGCCACTCCCTCGGGAGCCGTCGGAAGTTTACGACCGGCTTTAAGTAACGGCGGGCGGGAAATAGTTTCATTTTACCTCACAGTTAGAGGCTCCCCAGTGACTCGGTCGCATCTATGAGGAATATTCTTAATGCTGTTTATATTCGGCTCGTAATGGCGGCAAGTTTTTGTGTTGTTTTATTGCTTTTAACTTGTTTGGCAGATGGGTTTGATAAGCAAGAAAAGGATTGTAGTTTGAGGCAGCGATGATGAGAATTTTGGTTGAATATTCGTGTATTTATTTCAATTATATCATCATCGGCGGCAGGATGTCCACTGCTGAACATGGGCCTCCCCCAAAATTTCCAGATCCATCTATTGGAAGCGGCCCGCATCCAGCGATCTTCTGCTACATTAATAAGTTCATCTGTCCACTTCATGGACTTCCGACATTGCGCTTTCAATTAAATCTTTTATATAAATTATCAATCGTATATTACTTGCTACCGTAAGAAATACAGAAACATAACTGGGTTGATTCCAAGTATAATTGTAGACAATTATCTGTAATCTATGTACAAAACTAAACAATAGAATGTGTTAGTTAGGGTACCAACCGGTTCGACAGCGTTGGATTTCATTATAACATAAACGAAGCTCCTGTAAACATAATAAAATAGAGAAAATGGGTAGATGATTCTCATAACATTCTACAGAAGCGAGTCATTATAAAAACTACTAGTTTAAAGCGTATAGAAATTTATTTAGAATACGTGGGAGTCACGCGATTGTCTACATTACGCACGTTTTCATATAGAATTTTAAGCACATCTAATTTTTATTCTAAATTGCAGTCAGTAATCTGTTATGAGTCGGAGATTTTATTTTAATTAAAACACGAGCTATTTCATTTGCTTTGTTGTCTTAAATTAATGTCGCATAAGCAAGCCCGGATTAAGCGATCTCTGTCTGAGTCTGAAGTTAAATTAATTTTGATATCATTTAGTTATGTAATGTTGAAAAGTAATAATTACTTATTGTCGCATATTTCCTCGCTCAATGTTTTCTAGATGTAGATCTGTACATATTATAAAACAAAGTCCCCTTTTCTGTCTGTTTGTATGTTATTCGTTTTTTAAAAATCTACTCAACGGATTTTTATGAAATTTGGTATGGAAATAGTTTAAGACCCTGGAAAGGTATCATCTATCCCAGGAAAATATATGACGGAGCTTTTATCCCGGAAAACTCCTTCACGCGGGCGAAGCTGCGAGCAAATTCTTGTATCTTATAAAATAATTGACTATTCTTAGAATTTAATCTAGTACATCAGTTGCACTGTCATTCAACCAATGAAGCGATTAGAAAACTGTTACGATTTATGCAGTTAATACTAAAACACAAAACACTGTAATTAAATGAATGAAGTGACAGTCCGCCCTGTGACCACGAAGGCTGCAGTCTTCGAAACGTCGAGAAAAAATAATATAAACAACAGCGATAAAATCCAGAAAATTGTTTTATTTCAATGTCTTACATTTGCGTAAACATAATAAATCATTAATGAAGTGATTATAAAACTATTATCCGATTTATGCGAAGTCAATTATACTAAACTTTGTAGTATTAAAGAAACTACAACAAAGATTTACAGCAACCATGTCTTACTTTTACTGTACCTAACTAGACCTGGAAAGAACTTCCGAAATAGCGGACCCTTTATTGCCCCATCTTCCCCTCTTGTTGTAACAGTAAGTCCTTTAAGAACACCATTAAGTAGGCAAGGTTAATCGTTGCGAAGATAAAACTTTTAACTTAAAAAGACGAGAATACAAAACCTATAACAATTAAACGAGTTACGAAACTTTTACACTTTCAATGCTTCTTATGCTAAGAGTTTTAACAACAAAATAAATATTTTAAATATTAATTTACAGACGAAGGAAATTAATTAAGCGATATCCTTTTATGATTGAACAACCCTTTTAATGTGTAGTCATTATTTATTACTAAGCCCCACGTTGCTTTATCTTTCTCACACGTTTCTTTCGAATCAAGTCTTGCTTAGTGAAAATTTACCTTTATACGTGCAAGTCGTTTGCGATGGTAAGTGATTTGACTATACATCAATGAATGCATGGCATTTTTATCAATTTCCTCCAAGATATATTATATTCACTTACCCTCATGCTTTATTTTCCCCAAGGGATAGAGGCTAGGGCGCAACTGGGACACCTACTCTTCACCAAGTGCGTCTATTCTATCTCGTGATGTCATAGGAGGCGATCTTATTCCCATATTGAGTTAAATTCCAGAATCCGGGCTGATAGCAAGTAATTTTATTACAACTCATAAAAAATCTTTACTGTACTATAATATTCAGTAATTATAACACGGGACGTTTACAAATCGACAAAGTACATGTTATAAAAAAATATTTTTAAATAAAATAATATGCAGGTACAAAAGCCCAAGAGTTAATGCAATTCAAAGTGGTAATAAAAAGAAAATTACTATAAAAGAGCAATTTCATTGAAGCGAAATTACGTCTGCACGAAAGAAAAATTAACAAAAAACTTTAAAAGCCTTTATTTTAAACACCATCGGCATGCAAAAGCATTGTTAATTCGCCCCGGTCTGAACCAAATGGATTTTTGAAGTGTTTCGTTCGAATAGAAATATACTTATGGCGAATATTCGAAGGCAACAGGAATATTTCAGACTATCGACAATTTTTATGTTTGTAAAAAGTTTTTAGTCTAAGTTACGTAACATAGAAAACCTTACGTACAAAACTTCCAAGTAATATCAATATATAAAGTTAGTTTTTGTTTGCAAGGCGCTATTGAACTGATCTAAAAATATTTTCACTGATAAATGAAGCTACATTGTCCGTAAGTGCTACAGAGTATTTTTCAGCCCATGTTCGGTCTTTTACGTCAGTGGAACAGTGAGTAAAACTAGTACATCAATGCACACAGAACTAGTCAAACTATGTTCAAAGTCAAAGGATATTGAAACAAACATTTTGTCACGGATTATTTTTTATACAACAGAATGGGACAAGCGAGCCGTCTGACGCCGCGATAGCTTAGAAATAATACCAATATTGTTTAGAATCTCGAATAACAAAGTTCTGTGTAACTGAACTGCGCTTGCTGTTGTCAAACATTATTTGAGCCTCATAATGTCCAATATACCCTGACTAAAAACTTCTTTTTTTTATGCTTCCACAGGGCCATTTTTATATTGCGTTACTAAATGAAATTACACACTTATTTGCTTGAAAATAACACTTTACGATAAGTTACTGAAGTCGTAGATGTAAAATAAAAATTGTAAGTTTCGAACAAAATAAATGTGAATAAAAAGTAGTTTTAATTTTTCGCGCCCTAATGCCCCTATTACTACTCAAAGAGAATTTTTCGCAGCAGCAACATCATACTTTCATTCAGAAATAAACTCTAGCACACGCCATATCCGAATTAAACTACAAAACGATTAAAAAATCAGAAAACGAAAATCAGGATTTTTGTGAAAATATTCGTTATTAATGGATAATTTTTGGCACAATGTCAGCAACGGTGAAGACGAGTATGTGGTTTCATTGAGTAACGCAATGTCTAAATGAACCTGTATTATAAATGCAAATGTAATTCATCTGTCTGTCTGTTACATTTCCAAGGCGAAACCATTGAAGTTCAATGATTGAACCGATTTTATTGAAATTTATTGCGGAGTAAACTTAAACCATAGGAAGGAACATAGACTATTTTTATATCGCATAACATTTTTGTATAGCATTAAAGCGGGACTTTTATCCCGGAAAATCTTTTTAGGCGGGCAGAGTCGCGAGCAATAACTAGTTACGGAATAAATATGTTGAAAAATCCATGAAATATTGAACTATTAAATCCATGAAATTTCTAACTTTGGTACACTATAGCGAGTCGCAATTAAGCAATCAGGCAAGGAAGGCTACTATAAAAGTAGTTGTAGATTCATCCAATTGGTTAATTATTCAACTGATTAGTTTGCTTCAACCGAATTGAGCTGTAACATCTAAACACATTAGTTAATTATTCATTTAGTAGACAGTTACTCTAACCATCTGTAGCATCTAAACGCCTCTTTAAGAAAACATAGGCTAAACATTACACCGTGCCCCTTAACACCTGAACACAATTTAAAAGCCGCCAAGCACAAAGTGCATTCATTGGCATTCATAGAGTACTCGCGCGCTCCCGTTTACGTTTGAAATACAATGGAAACTTTCTATCCGATATTAGTTTTCAATTTACCAACCCATCTCATTCTCCGAGCGATGAATAAGAAACATAGGGCAGTCTTACATGAGCGAACGTGTGGAGACGGCTTTTTGCGTGATTAAATTACGTGGTGCCATCTGTTAGTGAAAAGTGAAAGCAAAAAATACGTCGCAAGAATTATGGAGTGTACACATGCTGTATTTATCGCAAAATAATTTTGCTAGTGAATAGTATCCTTAATTTTAAACCTATTTCTTTTATGTACAGTTTGGCAAACCTAAATGATGTTACGCTGTGTTCAACTTAAGGGTGTCCATTATTGATCGCATAATTATTAATGCTTTGAAAAATATTATCTGTTTAAATAACTATTTAAAAACTCATATTAAGTACATATATATGTTCTATTATATCACATAATTTTAGCGTCGCGACGTCCCAAAATACGTACAGGTTGAATGATATTAAGGTGATCCATTTGTCATCGTGACACGTTTATTTTCTGAGCTATTTTTCGCAAAATGATGGCGATAATTGCCTTTTTTTTTGTTGAGACCTGCGTATAACCAAAATATTAGTCACATTTGAGAAATGATTAATATGTCTAGTTTATTATTTTTACAGTACTATTTAATCTATAAATTAAAAAAAAGTAGAAATTAATGCAATATCAGAGTCTTTTTTCTTATTAATGGAACTAATATTATAAATACGAAAGTTTGAGAAAATGTTTGGATGTTAGAAGTAAACGCAGAAACTGCTGAACGGATTTGGATGAAATTAGGCACAGGGATAGGTCATGTCCTGGATTACATAGGCTGCTTTTTATCCCGGTAATTTGCTCCCATGGAATAGCGTTTTGTTTATCTGATTTTTAAATGGTGGACGCTAGCGTCATATAAGTGGCATAATGAATCACTAGTATTTGTGATTTGTATCGGAAAAGACATTTCGCGCGGGCGAAGCCACGAGCATCACCTAGCGATGGTTTAATTCTTACACAAACGAAAAAAATATTTAGTAATAACATTTGTATCTCCGTACATTAGCAGCGCGTCCATTTTTCCCAACTCCATAATAGCGAGGAGATCAAAAGCAATAAAGGCCAATGTTTGCGCCTGAAAATGATATCGGTTCAGACTTAGGAAACTGTTACATCAGATGTTGAGAACCGGTATAACAGTTATGCGTTCCTTTTGGAAATTGCATTTAATAATATCTTAGTAATGCGGGGTATCTCGTCTTTGGAGGATGCGTATGTTCAGCAATCGACATTCTGAGACTGATGATGAATGGGGGATGTATGGATTCGATTATTAGATAGGGTAACTGTATTTCGTCTCTTCTTGCTTTAGGAGGACTTTTTTTATAAATAAAACTACTGGCTATCAATATTGATTGGTTTAGTAGAAAAGCATTTCCCAGCGATAAATCTCACAAATAGAATCATTTTTTTTAATATTTGGGTTCATTTTTTAAATCTTATTCAATAATCCCGTGCCTAAAAGCTAACATTACAAAATATGTTGTCATGAGAATAAATACCATTTATATATTAAAAGCAAAATCGGAAACTCATCAAGATTCAGCACTCGCTTCGCAAATGCAACAGCAATTTTCAAAAACCACGTACCCTATCATCGGCTATGCGGTTTCTAATATAAAATCCACCGCTGTCCCTGTTTTTGGATATATTCCAGCTCGGTTTTTTTCTTCGTGACACTCATTTTTACGATTCCGTCCATCGTCAATTTTTGTCGTATAAATTTACTTATCGTATTTCGTCGATACATGTTGTCGGAGAGCTTGCCTTCCTTTGGAAACTAGTTGTGTTTTAGGGATGATATTGTGTTTAGGGAACTAACAAACATACTCACACACTCAGGCAATTATTCCCTGAAGGAGTAGGCAGAGGTGCAACTGGTAATTCCACTTTTTGCTCTGCGTATTCCATTCCATGATGATCAAATAATCCAATGTCACGAACCGACCTGGCGATCGAATCCGAGACCTCAGCACTGTAGTCGTACCATAATACAACTACGCAAGGCAGTTGAAACTAAAATTTACCTAAAGTAGCTAACTAATATTGATATTAATTGTATTGAGTCAAGTGCATAAAATATTATTAGATAAGTCGGTATATTTGTTTACGTTTAGCCATAATTCTATCGAAAAGGTATGTCAAGGGCTTGTTTTATTAAAAGAACGAGGTGTGAGCGTTCATGGAGAAACTCTTATTGGCATTGTATTCATTTATTCAAAATATGAATCATCATAAAAGTTACATTTTAATGTAACAACCAATATTTTCTAAGAAATTTCTTTTAATATTTGATATACCTGACATCATTTAGGCTTCAAACAAATCTATTCATAACGCAGCTCTACCACTCAATTTCGACAATAAGACCTTAGGAAGTCTAGCATTTCTACGTGCTCTAAAGCCTAAGTGCTTACATAATTTAAAATCAAAGATGAGGAGCCTGCGGTGTCGTCAGCTTTGTGACAACGACATTTTGGTCAAGACTGTTCATGTTTATTTATTAGGGTTCATTTGGGTGAGGTCCTAAGCCTGCGCGTTCGGTTCGCTTGCTCCACATAAATTTACTTTACGATTTGCTCTGTGGCGAAATATTATCATTTTGGTAAACGATATATAGTGATTTGGGAAGAAATATTTGGATGCTATTTAGATGATTCATACTATATATCTTATTTATAAGGGCTTGGGACTGATTTGTTGTTCATGGTTTAGTTGATAACTGACAAGGCTATGCAAATGAGGTACTAAAGGTACACCTTCCGTCTAAACATTAATCTTCAGTAGCGATTAGAGCCTACCTTTTAATTTTTAATTCTAGAAAGTTGCTAAACTGACCAGTAGGTACTTTGGTTATAGTAAAAAATAAGGATAAGCCATGAGTGATATAAAAGTAATAATAGTTATTGAACTCTAAGGCCATTCTAAGTTAATTTGTTTTTTTTTTCTATCCATTGTATTGATTTGTTATTTTATTTTTATTTGGTTCTCAGCTTGCAATTAAGATGGTGGTTTATAGTTATTTTTTATTGCAATATACTCCAAGAAATATTCAGCAATTTTTGTAGATTTTTTTAATTTTTTTTCTGAAAAACTTACTCTTAAAAATAATTCAATTACAAATTTACAATTTTTATGTCTTGCCTAAAAACTAGTGAAGACAACAAAAGTTAATTTCCAATACGATCAATATAGGAATCCAAAAAAAAAAAAGTGATTGTATATTTAAAGATAAATTCTTAAATTAACAAAATACAATCACATTTGCGTGAAATCTCAGTACCTTTACAAATATCATGAACCTAACGTTCAAATTGCGGGTACAAAATGTAAAGTATCTAATTCCAACCGTGGGTCAATAGAAGCTTGTTACAAACTCCCGTATATACCATTTAAGCTCAGTCAACGCCGCTCCTGTTACTGAGAATTTATAACGCTTGTTAAATATAAAGGATCAGATTAAAAATTTGGTTGGAAATGATTAGGGTGGTTTGATGCGGCAGATTTTATATAAATAAAAAAAAAATTGCTATTTTAGTAATGACATCGAAGAACATTGAGGGCGAAGGTAATATCTCATGATTAAAGATTTAAATGTAGGCAAGACAATCTGGATGTCAAGGATAGTGAAGAAAAATTCTTCTTAGCAAGAAGATAACTTGTAAATATTTTTTCATATTAAATAACCCGCGATAGGTAACGCAGAATAATGGTTCCATTTTAGCACTAACTTTTCTACTAGCCGTCTATTTTAGCGTAAAAATTCATCAACAAAAGCCTTGTAAATTTTTATCCCTGCGTTTGTAAGGATTTATTGTGGATTCACAACGTCGAGGCACCATCCGTAAGACCTTCATAATCGGGACGCCTAAAACTTCCCTCGGGAACCGGCAACGCTCGAGTGCTATGAGAAAAAATACTAGCGGATGAGATATGAAACTGGAAGCGTGATGTATCGATTTTAGAACATTATTTTTTAATCTTTGATGATGTGCTTACATACGTAGACGTATTTATTTATTTATATTTATTTATGTAAGTTACGTATGTTTTTATATAAAAATGTTCTTATATTAAAAAACGTTATAAGAAACATTTAGCTATCTAAATTCAACCTATGTATAGGTGAGGGCGGTTGATCCCGCATCTCTAACTCTCCAACGACGTACCTTATGTTGCTCCTTAAAACTCAATAATAAAGTTCACATTTTATGAACCCCAGCGAGATTCGGTCCACGCACCAACTCCATACTTTACGGTGATCCGGCCTTACAGGCTTCTACATGTATTATTAAATACACCGACCCTAGTTAAGGTTATCAATATAAGGGTGTTGGTAAAGTAAACATTTTATGGTGATTGATATTTTAAATTGGAAGTAACAAAGTTACTTCATAAGTTAATAGAGTTTTTACATATATAAATTCTTTCTATATTACAATAGCGATTGCGATTGACCAAGACACGTAGATTAGTGGGTATCACGTTAAAAACAGGTTTCATTCGCAAAAAGCTATTCGTCATTGAAATAAATTATTAAAAAGGGCATTTTAAACTAGACCTCTAGAATGTGGTAAAACAAACACGACATAAATGTACGTTACATTTCATTTTAATACTTGTGATTGGCTGAGAGGATGACTCAGAATTCACGCGACTTAGGTTCGAATCGGTGTTCTTTGGAAAGGATTTGTGACTTCTCGCAGATAATGATTGTCGCCTTTTCCGAGAGTGCAGAAACTGCAGTCGTCGATGAAGTTACTAACTTACTATCTAGGATGATTGGCAAGGTTATTGAAATTAAATCCAACCAAATTTCAATAGTAAAGATGGTTTGGAAGCTTGCACAAGGGAGTCCTGTTCTACATTTGATTAAATCGGTTAAAACCAAAAGACAGGTTGCCAGTTATCAAGTGTGAACTCATTCCGTATAGATCGGACCGTGAACAAAAAAATATGTAAAATTGTAAAATAATCGGATTAATCCGAAAAATAGTTTTTTCATAATGTCTAACATTCGCGTAAACATAAGAGATCATTATGTAAAATGTATGTAAATATTGTAACTACTTGTCTTGGACGATCAAAACGTTAGTCCTTCTCATAACTATGAAGACCGCAAAGTCTTCGAAACGTCGGGAGAAAATTATAATTAAAAATAACCTGAAAAAATCTGAAAATAGTTTTATTTTAATGTCAAACATTCTCGTTAGCAAAACAAAGCAATATAAAACGTCAAAACACATTTAAGTCCGTTATGTTCATTTTCCTCATAAAAATCTCTACTTTTAAAAAAAATCTGCCTAAATAAACAAAAGCTCAAAAACCAATGGTATTTCTTACATAAAGGCTTTACAAAGAGTCACAATAGTTAATTTAAACAGAAACAGCGAATCCAAATGGATAATTAAAAATGTAATTATTCCCCATGCCTTTGTATTGTTATTTTGAATTAATGTATGAAATTTTACGCCAATATTATTGCGGTTGGAAGGCTCGCTGTGCCCGCGGAACGTGTTCACGCGATCTCATTATTTATTCATTGGGTATTAAACGCCAAATTCGCTTGATCAGAGATCTGATGGGCGCAAATTATTTTCTAATAGGCGCACGGGCTTTGAACTAACACGGGTTCGATGTAAATACATTTAATAAATCATATTGTGCGGTTTATGTGTTATGTATCGTGCAACAGTCAGGATTAGGTAATTATTGTTATTTGATGAGAATAACAGTGTAACTAATCCTTGATACCAAAATAAATAAAGTTTGATTTTTTCGCGTTCTTTTTATCGTATTTTAATTTTCTCCCGAGGTTTTTACAGCTTTCTAAGGTAGTGGAACGGATGCTGAAATATCCGAAAACTGGTTTTATTTCGATGTCCCATATTTGCGTAAACACAAGTAATGCATGATCGTGAAAATATTGTATTTGCCCGAATTCAACCATCACAAAAATGTGTAACCGTTTTATGTATGTACTATGTTGAAATTGTATTAATATCAGGGAAGAATCACTGGAAAAAATCGCATAAAGTGGCCACACCTGGAATTCGAACCCAGGTTCCCGGTTCACAACCCTCCAGCCACTAGACGTCTGCCCATACCATACCATTATAGCGCAAAATACCAAACTCCATATCAAGTTTCAGCAAAGTGATGTTTATCATTTCCGTCGGTGTACTAAACTTGTAAGAAACATGTTAGGGAATTTTTCTCATGGCGGTAACCACTCATCCGCGGCCGCCCTCGCGGTTCCTTTACGACTTTTTCACTGTTATTGCCGTTTTTATTCATGTTTCTGAAGGTTTATTGAGAATATTTTTGTTTTCCTCCCCCATTCTGAATGGTCTGATTTCGTTTTGAATAATGAATACATTAAAATTTTAATGCCGAAGGAAACGAGGTAATATTTGGTGATGAATTATGAATGTGTTTTATCCGTCAGTAGTGGCTATATTGGGCCTGATCCCGCAGTGGGACTTTATAATATACAGGTCTAATACCATATTTTTCTGTTAGCCTAGATATATACTATTGTTTTATATGTTTGCGTTTGATGAAAGGTTTCTAGCAGCCGATGTATATGGTATTGTTTTATATTTTTTAGTTTGATAGAAGGTTGCTTGTGATTCCATCTGAGCGGAACCCTATTATTCGGCTGCTAGAGCAACAGTGTTATTGTATTCTGGTGTTCACCATGATTAATAAGATTTGGACCTCTATTTTCATAGTGGCGACTGATGCGCTATGTCTTCAGTCTTGATTTGTAATTAAAACTCGTGGAGGATGTAGCTATTGTTTCTAGGATCAGAGAAAGGCAAGACTATTAACTGAACAATTAGGGCAATATATTCAGCTCGTCTTTTAGTTTTAAAAATATGAATTTCAAAATTATAAATCCAATCAATTAAATCATGTACTTGAGTAATAAATTTACTACTTTAGCGTATTTATATGAAGGTATAACTGCAGTGCCGAGGTTCGGGTTCGATCTGCAGTCGGACGAGTGTAACGGGTCTTCCTACTCGGATCAGCCCGGAGTCGTGATATTGGGTCTTCCTACTCAGGCCCGGAGTCTGGAATTCGTGCCCGATGTGGAGATTGGCTTGACCTCTATCACATCATGGGACGGAATACACGGCGGAAATTAGGTCCACCAGTTGTACCTCTTCTACCCCTTCAGGGATAAAAGGTGATGTGTAGTGTGTGTAAAACTACAATACTTTATACGTGAAATTTGATTCGCAAGTATTTAATGTATCTACACTTACCATCTACCATTCATAAGGTAAAACAAATCTGATAATACAACTCTATTTAAAAACGCAGGCGTGGATTCATATCTTCTAAACCACGCACCGGCCCAGTCACGTATATACGAATAAATCTCGACGTCAAACGGATTATCCGCAAAGAGGCTGCGATGTTAACTCACGTGACGTATCCGACACGATTAATCGTCGCGCGATTTCAAACTGGGTCGGGATTTATTTGCTCTCACATCTTGTTTTGTACATCGCCCACGTCTGAAGTTTGTTTTCTTAGTAATACGGCTTTTTATTAATTTTGTAATGTTGAGGAAAATAGCGAAAATGGAACTGAGGCTTAGGAATGTGTGTTTCGGTTTAAAAGGCATGCTAGGTTGTGTGCGCTATTATGGAACACACAAAGACCAATTTAGTAAAATGCCACACATAGTAAAATAAATAGAATACCGGTTCTGTATTGTATACTGCCCACTGCTGGGAATGGGCCTCCTCTGCTACTGAGAGGATTTTTAGGCCTTAGTCGATCACTCTTGCCTAATGCGGGTTGGCAGACTTCATATACCTTGGACATTCTTACAGAGAACTTCTTAGGTATTGAGGTATGCTCAATATATTTTATTCACCGTTAAAGCTAGTGATAATTCACAAATAATGCACAAATAACTTTTTAGAAAAGTCGGAGAATTCATGCCCTTGATTTCAAAATTGCAGGCCAACCTTTCGACAGTTCTTTCCACTCCCAATTAGGCTATCGCCGTTATACAGCGCTCTGTAACCTAAAATACGGTTACATTTTCTACAGGACTTGCTTAGTCGCTTATCAAATATGCGACTTGTACATCGCGTCATATTATTTATGAATAACTCGCATGTAAATCTTGGTAATCATGACCAGTAACACGTAGCTGGCACCACCCAACTGTAGCAACTGTATCTATTAAATCTTTATTACTAGTCGTCCAATTGCCTATAATCCACCCTCGCTTTTAATATATCGTAACACAGATAAATTTTATTCTTCTGCATGCCTCTATATTCATTATAATCATGTCAAATCTCAGACTCTCCTATGCACTACACTCTTCACACAATAAAAATAAATTTTAAACTTTAATCATGCCAAATATCACACTACTCCATGTACTGCACTCTTCACACAGAATATACAAATTCCACCAACCAGAGCCAGTAAAATCATCTCTATTAAAACTAAATAACTCCACAAGATTAAAGGAACAACCACAGCGGCTGTATACATCTCTTCTTATCTGCAAAGCTATATTTTTTGCGCGCTCAAATGGGCCGAGCCGGGCTTACGTGAGATATTTATGAATCCCATGGTTAGATAGGAACATATAATCAGTATGCGATCAAAAGCATTGCAAGAAAATAGGTAAAGAGTAATTTAAAATAGCAAACATTTCTGCCAGATGTCATCTTGTATATTTTCTTCGTTTTGCATACGGGTCTCTTGGGCTATAAAAAGGCTAGAATTTAGGCAGTAATGGAATTGGTATCTAAAAAATTACAAAATGTTCGAGAGAAATTTAATGAAATTAGTTAATGGGTTGAAGTCTATATTTTAAGTTAAGAGTACGAAAATATACTTCAGACATATTTTATATCAATTATACACAAAAAAAATCTGTTATTGAGTAAATTTGCTGCAAAATTTCTTTAAAAATAAATTAACCTTTCAATACCTATTACAAATGTTTATTTAAATAGCCATATCTACCATGTACCCAATCACCCTCCAAAAACTAAAATACAAAATGTTTTGAAGCAATCCTTTATCGCATCGTCCAAAATATAACACATAAAAAGAAATTGAATGTGCCAAGATGGCGGTCGCGTCACGTGGCACCAACGGCGTGTTAAGAACCTTTATTTAAGAGTCATCGGCGTGAATGATACAAAACAGTTTATCACGGCCCGTGTTCGGAGCGTGGAGTAGCTTTGAATTTATGTTTTATTTTTCTGCTTTTGATAAAAGCATTTTCACATACTGCCAGTGGCCATTTTGAATTCAAGGGACTGTATTGGAATATACGACGGGTACAATGTTTTATATGACATTTGAATTATTTACATACATTTTTTCATTTTAAAGTCTCTCTCATGTTAAAAGCAGTATTAAAATCAATCAAATCTTTTTACTTAGATTTATTCTTTAAGATAGCTCACCCGTATTTTTAAATTTTCAAGTAATTACCTTACGAAAGTGCTAAAACAAATTATGATATTACAAATTCTCATTATGAGCGCTATATACTGCTACTCAAGTCCTGTAATTAAAAGTTAATGGTGTCATTTATAGCACTCAACATTACGCAAAATTGATTCAATAGTATAAAAGAACATCTTTACTGTAAAAACATCTAGTGTCGAAATTGTGAACTGGTTTGTA
>NC_051125.1:13140393-13244758 GCF_014839805.1 Manduca sexta | reverse complement strand
TTGCAAGGCGCTATTGAACTGATCTAAAATATTTTCACTGATAAATGAAGCTACATTGTCCGTAAGTGCTACAGAGTATTTTTCAGCCCATGTTCGGTCTTTTACGTCAGTGGAACAGTGAGTAAAACTAGTACATCAATGCACACAGAACTAGTCAAACTATGTTCAAAGTCAAAGGATATTGAAACAAATATTTTGTCACGGATTATTTTTTGTACAACAGAATGGGATAAGCGAGCCGTCTGACGCCGCGATAGCTTAGAAATAATACCAATATTGTTTATAACCTCGAATAACAAAGTTCTGTGTAACTGAACTGTGCTTGCCATCTTCAAACATTATTTGAGCCTCATAATGTCCAATGCGCCCCTAGTTCTAAAAACTTTTTTATGCTTCCACAGGGCCATTTTTATATTGCGTTACTAAATGAAATTACACTTATTTGCTTGAAAATAACACTTTACGATAAGTTACTGAAGTCGTAGATGTAAAATAAAAATTGTAAGTTTCGAACAAAATAAATGTGAATAAAAAGTAGTTTTAATTTTTCGCGCCCTAATGCCCCTATTACTACTCAAAGAGAATTTTTCGCAGCAGCAACATCATACTTTCATTCAGAAATAAACTCTAGCACACGCCATATCCGAATTAAACTACAAAACGATTAAAAAATCAGAAAACGAAAATCAGGATTTTTGTGAAAATATTCGTTATTAATGGATAATTTTTGGCACAATGTCAGCAACGGTGAAGACGAGTATGTGGTTTCATTGAGTAACGCAATGTCTAAATGAACCTGTATTATAAATGCAAATGTAATTCATCTGTCTGTCTGTTACATTTCCAAGGCGAAACCATTGAAGTTCAATGATTGAACCGATTTTATTGAAATTTATTGCGGAGTAAACTTAAACCATAGGAAGGAACATAGACTATTTTATATCGCATAACATTTTTGTATAGCATTAAAGGGACTTTTATCCCGGAAAATCTTTTAGGCGGGCAGAGTCGCGAGCAATAACTAGTTACGGAATAAATATATTGAAAAATCCATGAAATATTGAACTATTAAATCCATGAAATTTCTAACTTTGGTACACTATAGCGAGTCGCAATTAAGCAATCAGGCAAGGAAGGCTACTATAAAAAGTAGTTGTAGATTCATCCAATTGGTTAATTATTCAACTGATTAGTTTGCTTCAACCGAATTGAGCTGTAACATCTAAACACATTAGTTAATTATTCATTTAGTAGACAGTTACTCTAACCATCTGTAGCATCTAAACGCCCTTTAAGAAAAACATAGGCTAAACATTACACCGTGCCCCTTAACACCTGAACACAATTTAAAAGCCGCCAAGCACAAAGTGCATTCATTGGCATTCATAGAGTACTCGCGCGCTCCCGTTTACGTTTGAAATACAATGGAAACTTTCTATCCGATATTAGTTTTCAATTTACCAACCCATCTCATTCTCCGAGCGATGAATAAGAAACATAGGGCAGTCTTACATGAGCGAACGTGTGGAGACGGCTTTTGCGTGATTAAATTACGTGGTGCCATCTGTTAGTGAAAAGTGAAAGCAAAAATACGTCGCAAGAATTATGGAGTGTACACATGCTGTATTTATCGCAAAATAATTTTGCTAGTGAATAGTATCCTTAATTTTAAACCTATTTCTTTTATGTACAGTTTGGCAAACCTAAATGATGTTACGCTGTGTTCAACTTAAGGGTGTCCATTATTGATCGCATAATTATTAATGCTTTGAAAAATATTATCTGTTTAAATAACTATTTAAAAACTCATATTAAGTACATATATATGTTCTATTATATCACATAATTTTAGCGTCGCGACGTCCCAAAATACGTACAGGTTGAATGATATTAAGGTGATCCATTTGTCATCGTGACACGTTTATTTTCTGAGCTATTTTTCGCAAAATGATGGCGATAATTGCCTTTTTTTTTGTTGAGACCTGCGTATAACCAAAATATTAGTCACATTTGAGAAATGATTAATATGTCTAGTTTATTATTTTTTTACAGTACTATTTAATCTATAAATTAAAAAAAAAAGTAGAAATTAATGCAATATCAAGTCTTTTTTCTTATTAATGGAACTAATATTATAAATACGAAAGTTTGAGAAAATGTTTGGATGTTAGAAGTAAACGCAGAAACTGCTGAACGGATTTGGATGAAATTAGGCACAGGGATAGGTCATGTCCTGGATTACATAGGCTGCTTTTTATCCCGGTAATTTGCTCCCATGGAATAGCGTTTTGTTTATCTGATTTTTAAATGGTGGACGCTAGCGTCATATAAGTGGCATAATGAATCACTAGTATTTGTGATTTGTATCGGAAAAGACATTTCGCGCGGGCGAAGCCACGAGCATCACCTAGCGATGGTTTAATTCTACACAAACGAAAAAATATTTAGTAATAACATTTGTATCTCCGTACATTAGCAGCGCGTCCATTTTTCCCAACTCCATAACAGCGAGGAGATCAAAAGCAATAAAGGCCAATGTTTGCGCCTGAAAATGATATCGGTTCAGACTTAGGAAACTGTTACATCAGATGTTGAGAACCGGTATAACAGTTATGCGTTCCTTTTGGAAATTGCATTTAATAATATCTTAGTAATGCGGGGTATCTCGTCTTTGGAGGATGCGTATGTTCAGCAATCGACATTCTGAGACTGATGATGAATGGGGGATGTATGGATTCGATTATTAGATAGGGTAACTGTATTTCGTCTCTTCTTGCTTTAGGAGGACTTTTTTTATAAATAAAACTACTGGCTATCAATATTGATTGGTTTAGTAGAAAAGCATTTCCCAGCGATAAATCTCACAAATAGAATCATTTTTTTTAATATTTGGGTTCATTTTTTAAATCTTAAATAATCCCGTGCCTAAAAGCTAACATTACAAAATATGTTGTCATGAGAATAAATACCATTTATATATTAAAAGCAAAATCGGAAACTCATCAAGATTCAGCACTCGCTTCGCAAATGCAACAGCAATTTTCAAAAACCACGTACCCTATCATCGGCTATGCGGTTTCTAATATAAAATCCACCGCTGTCCCTGTTTTTGGATATATTCCAGCTCGGTTTTTTTCTTCGTGACACTCATTTTTACGATTCCGTCCATCGTCAATTTTTGTCGTATAAATTTACTTATCGTATTTCGTCGATACATGTTGTCGGAGAGCTTGCCTTCCTTTGGAAACTAGTTGTGTTTTAGGGATGATATTGTGTTTAGGGAACTAACAAACATACTCACACACTCAGGCAATTATTCCCTGAAGGAGTAGGCAGAGGTGCAACTGGTAATTCCACTTTTTGCTCTGCGTATTCCATTCCATGATGATCAATAATCCAATGTCACGAACCGACCTGGCGATCGAATCCGAGACCTCAGCACTGTAGTCGTACCATAATACAACTACGCAAGGCAGTTGAAACTAAAATTTACCTAAAGTAGCTAACTAATATTGATATTAATTGTATTGAGTCAAGTGCATAAAATATTATTAGATAAGTCGGTATATTTGTTTACGTTTAGCCATAATTCTATCGAAAAGGTATGTCAAGGGCTTGTTTTATTAAAAGAACGAGGTGTGAGCGTTCATGGAGAAACTCTTATTGGCATTGTATTCATTTATTCAAAATATGAATCATCATAAAAGTTACATTTTAATGTAACAACCAATATTTTCTAAGAAATTTCTTTTAATATTTGATATACCTGACATCATTTAGGCTTCAAACAAATCTATTCATAACGCAGCTCTACCACTCAATTTCGACAATAAGACCTTAGGATGTCTAGCATTTCTACGTGCTCTAAAGCCTAAGTGCTTACATAATTTAAAATCAAAGATGAGGAGCCTGCGGTGTCGTCAGCTTTGTGACAACGACATTTTGGTCAAGACTGTTCATGTTTATTTATTAGGGTTCATTTGGGTGAGGTCCTAAGCCTGCGCGTTCGGTTCGCTTGCTCCACATAAATTTACTTTACGATTTGCTCTGTGGCGAAATATTATCATTTTGGTAAACGATATATAGTGATTTGGGAAGAAATATTTGGATGCTATTTAGATGATTCATACTATATATCTTATTTATAAGGGCTTGGGACTGATTTGTTGCTCATGGTTTAGTTGATAACTGACAAGGCTATGCAAATGAGGTACTAAAGGTACACCTTCCGTCTAAACATTAATCTTCAGTAGCGATTAGAGCCTACCTTTTAATTTTTAATTCTAGAAAGTTGCTAAACTGACCAGTAGGTACTTTGGTTATAGTAAAAAATAAGGATAAGCCATGAGTGATATAAAAGTAATAATAGTTATTGAACTCTAAGGCCATTCTAAGTTAATTTGTTTTTTTTCTATCCATTGTATTGATTTGTTATTTTATTTTTATTTGGTTCTCAGCTTGCAATTAAGATGGTGGTTTATAGTTATTTTTTATTGCAATATACTCCAAGAAATATTCAGCAATTTTTGTAGATTTTTTTAATTTTTTTTCTGAAAAACTTACTCTTAAAAATAATTCAATTACAAATTTACAATTTTTATGTCTTGCCTAAAAACTAGTGAAGACAACAAAAGTTAATTTCCAATACGATCAATATAGGAATCCAAAAAAAAGTGATTGTATATTTAAAGATAAATTCTTAAATTAACAAAATACAATCACATTTGCGTGAAATCTCAGTACCTTTACAAATATCATGAACCTAACGTTCAAATTGCGGGTACAAAATGTAAAGTATCTAATTCCAACCGTGGGTCAATAGAAGCTTGTTACAAACTCCCGTATATACCATTTAAGCTCAGTCAACGCCGCTCCTGTTACTGAGAATTTATAACGCTTGTTAAATATAAAGGATCAGATTAAAAATTTGGTTGGAAATGATTAGGGTGGTTTGATGCGGCAGATTTTATATAAATAAAAAAAAAATTGCTATTTTAGTAATGACATCGAAGAACATTGAGGGCGAAGGTAATATCTCATGATTAAAGATTTAAATGTAGGCAAGACAATCTGGATGTCAAGGATAGTGAAGAAAAATTCTTCTTAGCAAGAAGATAACTTGTAAATATTTTTTCATATTAAATAACCCGCGATAGGTAACGCAGAATAATGGTTCCATTTTAGCACTAACTTTTCTACTAGCCGTCTATTTTAGCGTAAAAAATTCATCAACAAAAGCCTTGTAAATTTTTATCCCTGCGTTTGTAAGGATTTATTGTGGATTCACAACGTCGAGGCACCATCCGTAAGACCTTCATAATCGGGACGCCTAAAACTTCCCTCGGGAACCGGCAACGCTCGAGTGCTATGAGAAAAAATACTAGCGGATGAGATATGAAACTGGAAGCGTGATGTATCGATTTTAGAACATTATTTTTTAATCTTTGATGATGTGCTTACATACGTAGACGTATTTATTTATTTATATTTATTTATGTTAGTTACGTATGTTTTTATATAAAAATGTTCTTATATTAAAAAACGTTATAAGAAACATTTAGCTATCTAAATTCAACCTATGTATAGGTGAGGGCGGTTGATCCCGCATCTCTAACTCTCCAACGACGTACCTTATGTTGCTCCTTAAAACTCAATAATAAAGTTCACATTTTATGAACCCAGCGAGATTCGGTCCACGCACCAACTCCATACTTTACGGTGATCCGGCCTTACAGGCTTCTACATGTATTATTAAATACACCGACCCTAGTTAAGGTTATCAATATAAGGGTGTTGGTAAAGTAAACATTTTATGGTGATTGATATTTGAAATTGGAAGTAACAAAGTTACTCATAAGTTAATAGAGTTTTACATATATAAATTTTTCTATATTACAATAGCGATTGCGATTGACCAAGACACGTAGATTAGTGGGTATCACGTTAAAAACAGGTTTCATTCGCAAAAAGCTATTCGTCATTGAAATAAATTATTAAAAAGGGCATTTTAAACTAGACCTCTAGAATGTGGTAAAACAAACACGACATAAATGTACGTTACATTTCATTTTAATACTTGTGATTGGCTGAGAGGATGACTCAGAATTCACGCGACTTAGGTTCGAATCGGTGTTCTTTGGAAAGGATTTGTGACTTCTCGCAGATAATGATTGTCGCCTTTTCCGAGAGTGCAGAAACTGCAGTCGTCGATGAAGTTACTAACTTACTATCTAGGATGATTGGCAAGGTTATTGAAATTAAATCCAACCAAATTTCAATAGTAAAGATGGTTTGGACTCCCTTGTGCAAGCGCACAAGGGAGTCCTGTTCTACATTTGATTAAATCGGTTATAACCAAAAGACAGGTTGCCAGTTATCAAGTGTGAACTCATTCCGTATAGATCGGACCGTGAACAAAAAAATATGTAAAATTGTAAAATAATCGGATTAATCCGAAAAATAGTTTTTTCATAATGTCTAACATTCGCGTAAACATAAGAGATCATTATGTAAAATGTATGTAAATATTGTAACTACTTGTCTTGGACGATCAAAACGTTAGTCCTTCTCATAACTATGAAGACCGCAAAGTCTTCGAAACGTCGGGAGAAAATTATAATTAAAAATAACCTGAAAAAATCTGAAAATAGTTTTATTTTAATGTCAAACATTCTCGTTAGCAAAACAAAGCAATATAAAACGTCAAAACACATTCAAGTCCGTTATGTTCATTTTCCTCATAAAAATCTCTACTTTTAAAAAATCTGCCTAAATAAACAAAAGCTCAAAAACCAATGGTATTTCTTACATAAAGGCTTTACAAAGAGTCACAATAGTTAATTTAAACAGAAACAGCGAATCCAAATGGATAATTAAAAATGTAATTATTCCCCATGCCTTTGTATTGTTATTTTGAATTAATGTATGAAATTTTACGCCAATATTATTGCGGTTGGAAGGCTCGCAGTGCCCGCGGAACGTGTTCACGCGATCTCATTATTTATTCATTGGGTATTAAACGCCAAATTCGCTTGATCAGAGATCTGATGGGCGCAAATTATTTTCTAATAGGCGCACGGGCTTTGAACTAACACGGGTTCGATGTAAATACATTTAATAAATCATATTGTGCGGTTTATGTGTTATGTATCGTGCAACAGTCAGGATTAGGTAATTATTGTTATTTGATGAGAATAACAGTGTAACTAATCCTTGATACCAAAATAAATAAAGTTTGATTTTTTCGCGTTCTTTTTATCGTATTTTAATTTTCTCCCGAGGTTTTTGCAGCTTTTAAGGTAGTGGAACGGATGCTGAAATATCCGAAAACTGGTTTTATTTCGATGTCCCATATTTGCGTAAACACAAGTAATGCATGATCGTGAAAATATTGTATTTGCCCGAATTCAACCATCACAAAAATGTGTAACCGTTTTATGTATGTACTATGTTGAAATTGTATTAATATCAGGGGAAGAATCACTGGAAAAATCGCATAAAGTGGCCACACCTGAATTCGAACCCAGGTTCCCGGTTCACAACCCTCCAGCCACTAGACGTCTGCCCATACCATACCATTATAGCGCAAAATACCAAACTCCATATCAAGTTTCAGCAAAGTGATGTTTATCATTTCCGTCGGTGTACTAAACTTGTAAGAAACATGTTAGGGAATTTTTCTCATGGCGGTAACCACTCATCCGCGGCCGCCCCTCGCGGTTCCTTTACGACTTTTTCACTGTTATTGCCGTTTTATTCATGTTTCTGAAGGTTTATTGAGAATATTTTTGTTTTCCTCCCCCATTCTGAATGGTCTGATTTCGTTTTGAATAATGAATACATTAAAATTTTAATGCCGAAGGAAACGAGGTAATATTTGGTGATGAATTATGAATGTGTTTTATCCGTCAGTAGTGGCTATATTGGGCCTGATCCCGCAGTGGGACTTTATAATATACAGGTCTAATACCATATTTTTTCTGTTAGCCTAGATATATACTATTGTTTTATATGTTTGCGTTTGATGAAAGGTTTCTAGCAGCCGATGTATATGGTATTGTTTTATATTTTTTAGTTTGATAGAAGGTTGCTTGTGATTCCATCTGAGCGGAACCCTATTATTCGGCTGCTAGAGCAACAGTGTTATTGTATTCTGGTGTTCACATGATTAATAAGATTTGGACCTCTATTTTCATAGTGGCGACTGATGCGCTATGTCTTCAGTCTTGATTTGTAATTAAAACTCGTGGAGGATGTAGCTATTGTTTCTAGGATCAGAGAAAGGCAAGACTATTAACTATTAGTGCAATTAGGGCAATATATTCAGCTCGTCCTTTAGTTTTTAGAAATATGAATTTCAAAATTATAAATCCAATCAATTAAATCATGTACTTGAGTAATAAATTTACTACTTTGCCTGGTTTTCCTCGGTAGCGTATTTATGTTAAGGTACGACTGCAGTCCCGAGGTAACGGGTTCGATCCCCGGATCAGACAGAGTGATATTGGGTCTTCCTACTCAGTATCAGCGCGGAGTCTGGAATTCGTGCCCGATGTGGAGATTGGCTTGACCTCTATCACATCATGGGACGGAATATACAGCGCGGAAATTGGATCTACCAGTTGTACCTCTTCTACCCCTTCGGGGATAAAAGGTGATAGTGTGTGTAAAACTACAATACTTTATACGTGAAATTTATTTCGCAAGCAGTGAATGCATATTTCATATACCATTCATAAGGTAAAAACAAATCTGATAATACAACTCTATTTAAAACGCAGGCGTGGATTCATATCTTCTAAACCACGCACCGGCCCAGTCACGTATATACGAATAAATCTCGACGTCAAACGGATTATCCGCAAAGAGGCTGCGATGTTAACTCACGTGACGTATCCGACACGATTAATCGTCGCGCGATTTCAAACTGGGTCGGGATTTATTTGCTCTCACATCTTGTTTTGTACATCGCCCACGTCTGAAGTTTGTTTTCTTAGTAATACGGCTTTTTATTAATTTTGTAATGTTGAGGAAAATAGCGAAAATGGAACTGAGGCTTAGGAATGTGTGTTTCGGTTTAAAAGGCATGCTAGGTTGTGTGCGCTATTATGGAACACACAAAGACCAATTTAGTAAAATGCCACACATAGTAAAATAAATAGAATACCGGTTCTGTATTGTATACTGCCCACTGCTGGGAATGGGCCTCCTCTGCTACTGAGAGGATTTTTAGGCCTTAGTCGATCACTCTTGCCTAATGCGGGTTGGCAGACTTCATATACCTTGGACATTCTTACAGAGAACTTCTTAGGTATTGAGGTATGCTCAATATATTTTTATTCACCGTTAAAGCTAGTGATAATTCACAAATAATGCACAAATAACTTTTTAGAAAAGTCGGAGAATTCATGCCCTTGGATTTCAAAATTGCAGGCCAACCTTTCGACAGTTCTTTCCACTCCCAATTAGGCTATCGCCGTTATACAGCGCTCTGTAACCTAAAATACGGTTACATTTTCTACAGGACTTGCTTAGTCGCTTATCAAATATGCGACTTGTACATCGCGTCATATTATTTATGAATAACTCGCATGTAAATCTTGGTAATCATGACCAGTAACACGTAGCTGGCACCACCCAACTGTAGCAACTGTATCTATTAAATCTTTATTACTAGTCGTCCAATTGCCTATAATCCACCCTCGCTTTTAATATATCGTAACACAGATAAATTTTATTCTTCTGCATGCCTCTATATTCATTATAATCATGTCAAATCTCAGACTCTCCTATGCACTACACTCTTCACACAATAAAAAATAAATTTTAAACTTTAATCATGCCAAATATCACACTACTCCATGTACTGCACTCTTCACACAGAATATACAAATTCCACCAACCAGAGCCAGTAAAATCATCTCTATTAAAACTAAATAACTCCACAAGATTAAAGGAACAACCACAGCGGCTGTATACATCTCTTCTTATCTGCAAAGCTATATTTTTTGCGCGCTCAAATGGGCCGAGCCGGGCTTACGTGAGATATTTATGAATCCCATGGTTAGATAGGAACATATAATCAGTATGCGATCAAAAGCATTGCAAGAAAATAGGTAAAGGAACAAGAGTTATTTAAAATAGCAAACATTTCTGCCAGATGTCATCTTGTATATTTTCTTCGTTTTGCATACGGGTCTCTTGGGCTATAAAAAGGCTAGAATTTAGGCAGTAATGGAATTGGTATCTAAAAAATTACAAAATGTTCGAGAGAAATTTAATGAAATTAGTTAATGGGTTGAAGTCTATATTTTAAGTTAAGAGTACGAAAATATACTTCAGACATATTTTATATCAATTATACACAAAAAAAATCTGTTATTGAGTAAATTTGCTGCAAAATTTCTTTAAAAATAAATTAACCTTTCAATACCTATTACAAATGTTTATTTAAGTATCCATATCTACCATGTACCCAATCACCCTCCAAAAAACTAAAATACAAAATGTTTTGAAGCAATCCTTTATCGCATCGTCCAAAATATAACACATAAAAAGAAATTGAATGTGCCAAGATGGCGGTCGCGTCACGTGGCACCAACGGCGTGTTAAGAACCTTTATTTAAGAGTCATCGGCGTGAATGATACAAAACAGTTTATCACGGCCCGTGTTCGGAGCGTGGAGTAGCTTTGAATTTATGTTTTATTTTTCTGCTTTTGATAAAAGCATTTTCACATACTGCCAGTGGCCATTTTGAATTCAAGGGACTGTATTGGAATATGCCGACGGGTACAATGTTTTATATGACATTTGAATTATTTACATACATTTTTTCATTTTAAAGTCTCTCTCATGTTAAAAGCAGTATTAAAATCAATCAAATCTTTTTACTTAGATTTATTCTTTAAGATAGCTCACCCGTATTTTTTTAAATTTTCAAGTAATTACCTTACGAAAGTGCTAAAACAAATTATGATATTACAAATTCTCATTATGAGCGCTATATACTGCTACTCAAGTCCTGTAATTAAAAGTTAATGGTGTCATTTATAGCACTCAACATTACGCAAAATTGATTCAATAGTATAAAAGAACATCTTTACTGTAAAAACATCTAGTGTCGAAATTGTGAACTGGTTTGTATGAAGACGATAAGTTGTTTTTGGTTTATGATTAATCTATGATTGCATTATTCAACGTCATATAATAAATACCATTACTGATTACGCAAATGAACGTTTTAATAAATAAACACAACGTTACATTTACGTAATGATCATAACCTTTCCCTTAAAAGGAAACCAGTACTCCTTGTATGTGATAAAATGTAACAGCCTTATAAAATTCATTCGGATACGGTCATGTATCGTTAAACGTATAGTGAATAGAGAACTTGTCAAAGTAACTTTTATGTTGTATAAAGTTTGTATTTTTATGTTTATGGTGTGGGCACTTAAATATGATATGTAGGTAGTGCTCCGGCTCGACCGAGTGAATAAGCTGACGCGTTTATTTCCGAAGGAGTACGTCGTGGCGCAACTAGTACACCATAAACAAATAATGAAATAAAAACATTCGAGACAATCTCGGAGGCGCAGAGAGGGAGAATATGGATGTGGAACGAGTTCAAGGGATCAATCTTTATATTTATTTACAAATCATATATGGGATAAACAAACAACACATCACGCTTTTACCAACAAGAGGTAGGCAGTGGTGCAACCAGGGCAGCCACGTTCCGCCATGTTTGCCATATCGGACACGAATTTCCGGCCCCAGGCTAATATTGGGCAGAAAATCTAATATTACTTTGCCTTACACGGGATTCGAACACTCAGAACGTGTATGCAATACAACTACGCCGCAAGGCCTAAATCAGATAAATACTTATTAAAACCCAAAATATTTAACCATATTTGAGTGGTTGCGTCAAAGATTCACATAATTTCCGACCTCACGAGACAAACGTAACATCACATCGGAATTATATGCCAGTTGTGTTATTATTTAAATGCGAATATCTAACTTTTCTGAAACTTCAACATTCGTACAAGCAAAATAGTTGCTAACAAGCCCAGAATTAACACCGAACACCTCATTAAACTACGCGACAAAACGCAAATTCAAACAGCACACAACTGGTAGGAGGCATCTTCAAATCCTTGAGAACACACACGCGCGCCACACACACACAGCGTGGTATGAAGTTGCATCCGTAAACACGGGTAAAGACTTCTCTTGTTAGGCAAAACTAAGTACGTTGTTGAGCTTACATGACACTGTCGACTGAGGAACTCTCTAGACAAAGGGACGCGAGGGAGTCTCAAAAATGCGACTGATGATCTTTGTGAATCTTCATTTACCTGTGCGGTGTTTAGGATCGTGTCTGTAAATTTTCGATTTAGTTTAAGTAAGAAAAAGAGTATAATAAATTCAGTTTTTGTTATGATGGAGATTATTCATTAACAATAGTACTATACTTTGTTATTATATGTAATAATAAGTGTGTAGTCTTTTTTTATAATTATTCCAGCTGTGGGCGAATGTGGTAAAATAATGATCATGTTAATGGAAATTAGGTAATAAGTTTTGCGCTAATAGAACGTATACCCTAACACTATAAGAACTGTATCGTCATATTCTTTAAAATAATAATAATAAAATGCTTTATTAGGCGAACATATTGCACTTATAATAAGTCAAGGTACATGAAAATATTAAATTATTATTTAAATAATGTCACTTATAAAACTAAAGTCATTTTATATTGTATATAAAATAAATGAAAGACTATGAAGTAAACAAAAAAGCCACTTTGAAAGAACTATAGCAAAGTCCTATTAAAATGAATGATTAATTTCTCAACACATAATCTCATAACAATATATTTTATAAACGGTGGATAGAAAATCTTAATTCGCCGTCTCCGGATTTTCAACAGATGTACCTACTCGCGGAGCTGCTAAGCAGATTTCACGCTCTGAGGAGCCACTGAAGAGGAAGTAGGGGGAACGAAATTAAATTCTCAATGTTGTTGAACGTTTGTATACAGTAATCCTTAAAGAAATAATTCTTAAGACCAAGTGCGTACGAATAAAGCTAAGCCTTCTTTTAGTTCCAGTCTGTTGTTAAAGAATAAAAGTGTTTTTTATTTGTACATAAATAAATCGAAGTAATCCTGGATTGACTAGTGTGATGTGGAGTAAATCCTTTACATACAAAAGCTGGTAAAGAAATTATTTTGTATGAAAATCATTGCAAGTATCTTCTTTATTATAATGTAGTTTTTGTTCGCGATTTCGTTCCCGTAAACGATCGGAACTGCCGCAAAAAAAAACTAGCCCAAAATACAGCATAATGTATTTTGCTATTAAAACTTCCGAGGATCGTCTCTAAACTCCAAACTTTAATTTCGTGTAAGAAATTTCAAGTATCCTTACTTTAAAATGTTACTATGGTAGGGTTGTTTATTTCAATCCGGCTGATATCGTCTGGGAAGAACTCCTCGTAGGCGCTCGTTCCGCCATCTTGCATTTTGAGGTCAGTCAGTATACATACATCTAAACATCGGTGTAGTACTGTCGATTGTCGAGATTCAACGTTGCCTGCAGATATATTTGGGCTACACTTAACATCAGGTACAGAGAATTTACTCGACCTATGCCTAGTTTAAAAGTCTCAAATTATCTACCTCGACTGTCTCAGAATAACGAAAAGTGGATGCCTTCTATCTACCTCTCCAGATATAAAAAATTATGTGGATTTGTTTTTTATTTTCTATTTAAGTTTGGTGATAATTCGTATTACTTCGACTGCCTCAAAATAGCGAAAATATGGCGAAAAGTGGGTGACTACCTCTCCGTAGTTTAATGCGTGATGTGGATTTGTTTTTTGTCTTCTATTGAACTTTTATGATATTTCGTGTAATCATTAGTTTACCAAGTCTTCTTAAACTTTAAATACGATTTTTTAAAGATATTTCAATATAAGAAGTAAATGCACTAACTACTAAACAGGTTTGGATGCGGCAAACTTGCATTAGAGACTGGTGAGACCATAATAATATGAAATAGCTCTAATCGTAACAAGTTTCTATTGTGATCTAAATACAGTTATACAGCTGATTTAATTAACGAGGTTATAGCTCAACTATCAAACATCAAGTTCAGTAGGTCAACGAACAAATACAAGCTCACTACAACAAGACAAGTGGCTACATTCATGACAAATGTTCTGTTATTTCGTTGTCTTATTCGTGCAGAGACCGCTGAAAACATGATACATTGCTACTATTCATAACACCGACGGGGCGGCGGAAAAATCAACGACCGTATCTCTGCACTGGTCGGGTTTAGGGATACTGTGTCGAAATTCGAAAATAGGTCGCGAAAATCCTGGACATTTGGGCTGGTTGAGGTTTTAAATTAAAAATTGTAGGGTTTGAGTTACTTCAGGTGTATATTGTATATTTGATTTACTTGGCGACGTAGTAGTATTGGATGCGCTGTACGAGTACGACTATCGTACTAAGGTCCCGGGGTCGAACCTCGAGTCGGGCTAAAAACGTCGTGATTGGAATTTCCTTTTAAAAATTACTTACTTACTAATGTCGCAGCTCGGAGTCAAAAAGTTGGCGTTGTGATACTACTGTGCTTTGGAAAGCACGTAAAGCGGTTGGTTCTGTGCCTGATCTGTCTCCGGTCATGTCGAATTGCAACCTCACCGGACTATGAAAGTAATATAACAGAGAGTGCACCTGTGTTTTGCGTATACATTTGTGCAGTATAATATTTCTTGTTTACCTGGCTGATTTCCGTTGAAATCGGCCACAGCGGCCGAATTACTAAATTTATAGAATAAAAAAGCCTCCTAGCCGGCTTTTTTATTCTATACATTTAGTAAATGGAACATACTACATACATTAAGCTTACGAGGTACGTTGCAATCACTATATTCACGGCTGCGAATAATTTAATGCCATTAAGTCGAGCCTAACATATCTAGTATCAATTTCAACGTAGCCAACTCAAGCTTTTGCTGATAGTATGATATATTTTATATGTGTTAATACCCGCTACAATGGCTCACGTAAATGTGTCGAGTTCTGATCAGCCTATACCTAGTCTTGCCATAAATATTGTAATAAAGAAAAAAGAAAATTGTTAACTGCAAATAACATTTATTACTTTTACAGTGTGTCAGTTTAATACATAAATATAAAACAATTAAAAATATAAAAAGCTTATTCGAAGTGGTCTCCATTGGCTGCAATACAGTCCTTTAAACGATGAGGCCAGTTATCAATAGAAGCACGCACTCTTTCCATGGGAAAATTCTTCACCGCCAATCGTATAGATTGTTTTAGGGACTCCAAATTATCATGGCGTTTAGAGCAAGCTGTACTCTCTAAAACTGACCACAAATCATAATCCAGCGGATTAAGATCGGGACTAGACGACGGCCAGTCTTCAGCTCTGATGAAGTCCGAAACGTTCGATTCCAACCAAGACTGCGTGGACCGAGCTTTATGACCCGGCGCCGAGTCTTGCTGGAAGGACCATACTTGGTTATTGAACATGGTGATGTTAAGGGGCTTAACTACCTTCTCAAGAATGGTATCTTGATACACTTGTGCCGATGTTTTGATACCTTTTCACAAAAATATGGCTCAGTCACTCCTTCATAGCTAACACCCCACCAAACCATCACTGAAGTCGGATAATGTCCACGTTGCACTCTGTCGACTAATTGGGAAGCTTCCTTAGAGCTTTGAGCATAAATACGGTCATTTTGTTTGTTAAAATGTTGCTCAATTGTAAAAATTTTCTCATCCGTAAACAAAATTTTTCTGTGACCTCCCTTTGCGTACCGCTTCAGTAGTTGTTTCGATTTTACCACCCTATTCTTCTTTAAATTATCAGTTAAGAAATGGCCAGTGCGTCTCTTATAGGCTGCAAGTCCTAAGTCATCTTTTAAAATACGCGACATGGTTCTAGGTGCTATCTTCATTTCCCGAGATAAAATCTTTTGCTTTCGGACAGGATTTCTTCGAATTCTTTCCCTTACTGCTTTGACCACCTTTTTCGTACGAACACTACGTGGACGGCCAGATCTTTTCTGTCACAAACAGAGGAGGTCTCATTGTACCTATTAATAGCCCGGTACACAAACATTTTACTAATACCAAGTGTATGGAGAGTTTTAAAATTGCATTTGGCTCCATACCTA
Source organism: Manduca sexta (assembly GCF_014839805.1). Lineage (NCBI taxonomy): Eukaryota > Metazoa > Arthropoda > Insecta > Lepidoptera > Sphingidae > Manduca > Manduca sexta. The sequence continues at coordinate 13,228,530 of NC_051125.1, read as the reverse complement.
CTTTGTGTAATGCTATCACAGCGATTCGGTTCTCTTTATCACCCCACACCATTTTAATATCGCAAAATATTTTACAATGTATTGGCGCCAAAATGAGAAAACACAATGAACAATCGTATAAAAATGACAGATTCGAAATTCAAATGTAATATTTTTTTATAATTAAGTGTAACAGTATTTATGGCCAGACTAAGTACATATCCGGCTCTAACAGGTCGGCATAATTGTAGCAACTGCCGAGGGGTAATCGTGTCTCGTCAATCGATATACTATTGGACCCCATTTACTATCAGATGCAGTGGGGACACTTCAGCGTGCTCGTATAAAAAAATAAAACTGGATAAAACAAATCAAAATCCTACAGCAATATATTTGCTTCTCCATCTTGATAACCACATCCAAGATCTCACCGGTCTATACGTCCAGCGCCACTAGAGCGATAAAGCGATAAATTTCCTGTCGTACAATAAATCTTCGCCAGGTTTCCCAATTCACTCCTTCTTAAAGGTCAAGTACTCTATACTATTTCTTTGACTTAGGGTCTTTAGCTAGTGACGATGTACCATCACACAAAATTTACAAAGTAATACACTACCGCGCTAAGCTCAAAAGCGGTATTTAAAATTTAATCTAAATTTTAATTTTTATGTCGTCAGCTTAAAGAAATACCCATCCAATGAACTTACCTAAATAACAGTACATTGCTTAGAACTTGTTAAAAAAAAAACCTTAAACCCTTCTTTATCTCAGTTTTACATACAAAACTATATTTACAAAACTTCGATTATCTCGAAATAAGGTTTCCCTGACATACTGCTTTTGCGCTTAGCACGGCAGTATAATAATATTAACGAATCTATTTAATATCTAAATAGTTTACATTAATAGTAATGTTGAAAGTATTCACGATCATAGTCAGCAAAATCAGGACGCAATCTGTTTCAAATTGAATTGGAAACATAAATTTCCCGCAAGTCATTATGAATTGATCAGTTCCGAGCGGATCTTCCAACAATACCTTAATATCCACGATACACTTTAATATATCCTCGGCACAGAATATTAAACTCTGGCGTGCTTTGATAGGACATCGAGTGGCGCTTTTAGCTATGAAAGGTTACCATGGGCTTGATAAAGGAGGACGCTCAACGAACCTCTCTGTGTCTAAAAGTAACCATAGAAGCAAACGATTAGTTTTATTATTTATGTGAATTTTTATTGCTTTGAACGACGAGACGAGCTTGCCTTTGGACTGATGGTAAGAGATACGATCGCCCATATACAGTAGACACACCGTCTTACACCTTAAATTACATTCTATTTTTGTGTATTCCACTGCGCTCGCCATCCTAAGACATGAGATTTTAAGTCTTACTATGTCCAAAAGTTACACTGGATACAATGTTCTTCATACCAGAACGCAACAACTACACATTATTGCTTGCTTCAACCTATACTGTTTTCAGATCGCCTCGAGTGTACTCTTTGTCGTGCTGAGAATAAAAGAAATAATTGCATTTAACTTCATAATAAAAACTTCTAAACTTATATAATAACTTCATACATTAGAATTATATATCAAAGCCGATGACGTCAGCTGCGGATTCATAAAACCCAGTGAGCATCAGACGTCGCTGCGAGGTCACTTCACAATTATAAAACGAAGTACAGGAGCGACGCTGTTGCGACAAGTGTAGCCATACGTCCGGAGAATGTTCGGACATGTCCGTACTTTAGGCCTTCTTGAGGAAGTAAATAAATTCAATTGACAACATTTCAAAATGTAAACGTGCCTAAAACAAAAATACCGTTTCTTAATTTTTCTACTCTGAGTTCGATTATGAATTTTTAATATTTTTTTAATACTTAATTTCGGAGAAAAAAATTAAAAACCGAAAAATGCTTAATGACGTCACAAATACGGTTGAATGAAATAGTTCCTTGGTCCACCTTATTATTTATTTTAAAAAACTAAGACACCGTCAATTGTCAATGTCAAATGTCAATATTACAATAGATACGTCACAACTGTCACTTTCAACGAGAGAGACAGAAACAAAAACTGTCACTTCATTTTTTTACTGCAAAGCAAAGGTCATTGCGTTTTGAGCCGTATATGTGACGTCATTTGGAGCTTACGTCGTTTTAGAATAAAACAAAATTCAAAGTGAAAATCATGAATGAAAATATCTGCATTTCGAAAAAAGAAAAAATATGGGTCTCATCATTTTAGATCTAGTTTCATAAAATATAAACATTTAGGCCTTTTTGAGGAAGTAAATAAATTCAATTGTACATTTTCTTGGCGTTTTATGAGCTAGAACAATAAAGAATATATCTATTGTGAGAGAGATTGATTATATGTGAATTAACTTTTAAAGCTACTTCGTAGAATATTTTATGTTTGTTTTTATTATCATATAAAAATACGAATCATTTATTCAAATCATAAGTTTATGATTTCTTATTTAAAATTATCTATCTATTAACGCATAACGTCCGCGCGAGATTATTTGATTTTAAATTTATATAACGGAAATGTCCAGTTAAGATGTTTCCTCTAAAATTGCCACCCTGTTCGCGAGGTCACCTCGAATTTGTTAAACTACACTTCAAATGTTTGGGACGCTTGTGCTAGGTCACTTCACAATTTTAAAGTCGAGCACCTAAAAGACACGGCGTAGGTGATTTAAATCGTATTGGAACGAATATATAAAAGCTTTAAGGAAATTTTATTTTGTCCTATATTCAGTTTTATTTATAAACTTGTTTTAGTGTTAAGAGGTGGTTAAGAATTGCTTAAATAGCTGACAAAAACATGACTGCCACGGTGGCGTAGTTGTATTGCATGTCCGGTACAATAGCGCTTTGAGGTCCTGGGTTCGAATCCCGGGTCGGGCAAAATGATATCTGGGTTTTTCTGCTCAGTATCAGCCCGGAGTCTGAAATTTGTGCCCGATATGGCGATAGGCTCGCCCCCTATCACATCATGGGACGGAACATATTTGGCGAAAAGTGGGTGCCCTAGTTGCGCCTCTGCATACCCCTTCGGGGATAAATGCGTGATGTTATGTATATGTTATGTAAAAACATCACCAGTTCCTAGTTTAAACCTTATTAAGAGGCAAGATGGAGGGTCTTGACTTACAGTTGATTGAGTAAGTTTGTATTCTAACTAAGCATGGATTTGCGAATTTTTTATAAGTAAATTGATTATAAGAGGACCGGATTGTGTGTAAGCAGAAACATAACTATTAAAAAAGAAAACACCGACTGCAAAAACTTTGTTTGAGTTTTAATAAAAAAATATTAATACAAACAATGTAATCTTTGCAGTTCGTGTTTTTATGTTCATATGCGTATTAAATAGTTAACGCCTAATTAGCTACGAAAGAAATCATGGCGATTTTAAACTCAATCAGAATATGCTGACAAATTGGGCAAAATTCTATTTTCGAACAGCGTATTATTTGTTTTAGCTTTAAGTGAAGCTGCGCCCTTACGATGTCTCTAAAACACAACTCGTAAGTCGATATCGTTTATTTTAGATGACTGGTTGATCAAGAAGCCTATGTATCAGACACATATTAGTCACTGAACCAATCTCAATAAAAAACTGCATGAAGTCGTGTCGTGTTTTTTTTTGTCAAATTCTAAGCACACTTATGCTTTGTAATAAACAGCTGAAACGACATAAAACCAATCCTAAAATCGTATTGTGATTTTATTATCGTAGTGAGCACGTAGATTAAGTAGTTTTGAAAAATATTAAATCTAAACAATCAATATCTACTTCGTTCATTCGTCTCTCATATGTGAGAGTCCGCCTGGGTAGGCATTACCGCAATGTCTATTTCTGCCGAAAAACAGGAGTGTGTAGTCACTGTTGTATTCTAGTTTGAAGAACATTGTAACCAGTGTAACTACTGGACATAATAAGACAACGTTTTATGTTTTAGGATGGCGAGCGCAGTGGAATACTAAACAATAATTTGCAATTCAAGGTGTTGGATGGTGTTTGTACCTACTGTTTATGGGCGGTCGTATCGGTTACCATCAGGCAAACAGCAAGCTCGTCTCGTCATTGAATGACGACAGACATAAAAAAACAGTATATTTGAAAAGGTAAATAGCCACATATTTATACAAAACACGAACCAAAGCTATATTGAATGTAAATAAACGTTAATTGCTCCAAATTGCACTGAGGTAAGAATAAATTTTAATGATCGGTTGAACTTAATCGCATTGTCGTTTTGAGGTTATGTGATATTAATGTAGCCTAGAATACACCACCTTGTTGCGACGTTCGATAAAATTACATACAAAGATGCGACGTTACGTAATTATGCAAATGCTCATGTATTTTCATAAATAAATTAACAATTTAGATGCAATTCAATTTGGTCATCCATAAATATTGTACAATGCATTTCAAGAATAATTATACGCCGGCTAATCCTAAATCGTGACTTGAATACTAATGTTGCGTTTCATTTTTTATTGTTTACGGAAGTTTCTATTGAATTTATTGAACGATTTACTTATACGGTCCCGTGCAAATAACACAACGCATTGATCCTGTGATTATTAAAAGTAAAATATATTTTAATAGAACGGGGGTCTATAATTGGAGCAGTTTATCCCCTAGTTATTAGAATAACCGAGCCAACCTAAGCTAATCCTTAATGTCAAGGCGTTTCTTTGTTCTGCATTTACGCAACCATGAAGAAAATAATCGACATAACCTTTTGTATAGAGATAATTTACCGCATTAGCTTATTATTTGTGTTCTTATAATATATCATCCCTATATTATACTATCCTACTGCTGGGCACGAGCCTCCTTTACCACTGAAAGGGATTAAATCTTAGTCTACCACGCTGGTCTAGTGCGGATTGGTAGACTTCACACACACTCAAAATTCCTATAGATAACTCTTCAGGTATGAAGGTTTACTGACTATGTTTTCCATCGGCTTTGTTTTCCATCTAAGAATACATCATTTTATAAAAGATAGAGGTGTGTGGCAATGGGATTTGAATCTGCAGACATTCGTCTCGGCAGTCCATTCCATACCCAGCTAGGCTATCGCCGCTCAGCTATGTTCTTGGGCTGTGGATTATGAAGTACAGAGTTTGCAGATCGGATAACTAAAATCAGTGGAATATTCGCCTTAATTGGTCAGATTACGGTTTAGATGATATGGCGATAGATTTGTACACTTATACATGAGGGAACAAATATAGCCTAGCGAAACATAAGTGACTTTAGTGCTTCTCCCAAACTCATCAGGTATGTGCCATGCTTACATATCTATGTAGTTTATATACTAAAAATAAAATAATGTACATTTAATTTAAAAATGATCAGTACATACTATCATTTCGAAAAAACTCATTGTTAGAACCGTTATAATAGTTAATACTTCCTACTGTGGACAAGGCATTGGAGGTATGTCGGAGGTTGGTAGGTTTGGCGCGGGGCCAGCGCGGTGGAAATTAGGACGACCATACATCAGCAGTGAATTATAAAGGTTCAGAAAGAATCATTATGCGACACGATTTAGTGTGTTATTGGGTTTACACGAGCGAAGTATTTAATATTGTTATGAATATGTTTAATTTTGCGCATTTTTTGATATTATGTAACAGCACTTAGTATAAAAAAGAAATTTCTCTGTGAAAACAGCATTGCAATTCGATAAGAAATGAGGCAGTAATTCTAAATTTAAATATTGCTACTTGCAGGAATGAGCGTTGAGTGGAGATACCGCTCATCTATTTCTTTCGCACTCATCGTAATACCCGATGACGTCACATGCAAGTATTTTGTACCCTTTTCTCTTTTTTGACACTCACTCCTACTAACTAATTCCAATAGCTTATAACTTGTAAGTTTTTCATCAGATTTTAATATTTTCTTCTGTTTCATATTTAATACGACGTACATGTTTTATAAAAGTTATAAATAAAAATAAATCAAATACCCTATTATAATTTATTTTTTATCATACATTCTTTGCATTTCTCTTTCTTGTTTAATGTTAAGTGATAATCATCAACTTGAAATTCTACTAAGTGAAAATGTTTTAATAATAAGCTATTTCCTTGATGTGTTTTTGAAAAACCGAAATAAAACCTCCTGAATTTTTTATACTTATCTATTCAAATTAACAATAGATTTATTGAAATGTACAAGTGGATGAACTAGTTACGCCTGCTTGCCCCTTCAGGGATAAAAACTGTGAGTGTGTGTGTTATTTCTTTTTTAACAAATCCGAAACTAGCTCTATTTTATATGGTAAACAAACTCAAAGTAAGAAAGACGTATTGGAAACGATGGATAAATACGATGACGTCACATGTTATTTAAATGAAGGCGTACGAGCAACTTTGATAATTTGATTCTGGCAAAATAAGGTTTTTTACGGAAAGTTTTGCGGTCATGCGAATGGCGGAGCTTTGATTTTACACATCAATGATTCAGGTCTTTTTGTGCCTCTTTTTGTGAACATGATTGTAATAGTTATAATAATGAGATGAAATTTCATTTATTATGTCTTTAAAATAAAACTATTTTACGGATTTTGTCGCGGTGTTTTATATTATAATTTTCTCTCGACGTTTCGAAGACTTTGCAGACTCATGGTCACGGAGGCGACTTATTGAATATTTCATTCTGTCAATAATGCGTTATTGGAAGCCAATGGAATGCTATGATGGATTTCACGATAATAACTTTAGTAAAAAATTCTGCAGTAATAATATAGAAATTTTATATTGATTCGTGGTAGAAGTCATCAGACAAGATACTTGCTCGCTTTCTTGTTATTTGTGTAAACAAAAAAACGGAATTTTATTTACGTAGATTTAATAAGTATCTTTATATAATAATCTTAAATTATTAAATAGCAAGCACGGTAGCAGGGAATTGAATGAACTGTTGAGACGAGGGTCTCTCAATTCAAAACCCAAGGAACACATCTCTAACTTTTCGAAACAACGTATGCATTGTTTATCGATCTTTTGCTATAATGTTGAAGGAAAACATCGTAGAAGCCTCATAATTCTCCATAAGTTATACTATAAGTATATATAAAAGATTTCAAACTTGTAATAGATTTTTATTTTCATAAATCCGGCAGAGATTTGTTTTATATAATCAAAAATAGTTTCCTTAGCGTATACACTTATATTTGTTCACTTTTAGTATTGTACAAACCAGACTGACCTGAGCGCTGTCTTATACCTGCTTTTTATATAAAAAGAATGACAGCCTCCCTTCCATGCTTCAAGTAGTCAATACAACAACTTTACAGATTAAGACTTTCAAGCGAATATCGATTACAAATGTATTTTTATTAAATTTTAGTAATGCTTAATGAAAAATATGTAGTCTTTATTAATAATGTGAACTGTAATTAAACTATTAAGTAGTAAATAATTTAATAATTTTACCTATTTGCGTTTCATTACAGTTTTTAACAAGTCAATATAATTCATATTTTTCTAAAAATAGATAGTATTTTCGTATAATATCTAACATATAGGTATATGAAGTCTGCCAACCCACGCTAGGACAGCGTGGTAGACTAAGGCTTAAACCTTCTCAGTACTTAGTAGGCAGCCCCGTGCCCAGCAGTGGGCAGTATATTAGACTGGACTATTTATAAACACGCCATTTGTCGATATATTTTTACTCATTGTAATATAATGATTAAAGTCTACGCAGAGTACTTTAAAACATTCTAGTCTTCGTAGAAACTCTATGCAAATGTATGCATAATATATGCTGTTTGTATGAAGGAATTTTCAAAGCATTTAGTAATATAGTAGCTTGGACGGCAGCTATGTACATCCGGCTAGTATTAGCTATGTTTTAACTTGTACAAAATCTTCCTAGTAGACACGTGCCCTTTTACTAATAAAAAACATTAGGTCTTACCTTAATCGTAAGTATACCAACATAAAATCTTCGGCCTTTATTGCAGGTTTCTCAACATTTTTAAATTTTTGTGTGATTTTTAAAATGAAGATAGTTATTCAAACAATAACTTTTCAGACAATAAATTCTCACTCCGTCGGATGACCTTGAAGACTGTAAAATTTTCTAAATATTAGGAGTAAAATTAAACAATTTGCTAAAAATCCTTAAGGAAGTTTTATTTTAATGAAAAACGTTCGAGTGAACATAAGAAATCATTATGTTTAAACTAGTCTTTATCTAGACGAATATAAAACTTAGTTTCCAAATTCATTCCTACCTTTATTACCCCACCGCAATGTAGAATCAACAAACTTTCCGCATTTTACAGAAACCACTCGGTGTAGTTTTTATGACGTCATTTCTTTATATGAGAGAAGCCACACAAATGCACACATCACATCTATCTCCGAAGAGGTAGGCAAAGTTCCTGATAGGACCTATCAACTTTTCGTTTAGTGTAATACGTTCCATGATATGATATGGGGCGAGATCACCATATCGAGCACACATTCTGAACTGATACTTAGTAAAAAAAATCGCAATATCACTTTCCCAATTCGGGATTCGAACCCTGGACATCAGAGCACTGCCATGCCGCGCATGCAATACTATATGCTAAAGAAGCAAAATGCAAGAAATGGTGTTAGTATCCAATATAAAATATTTTATGACGCTAGAATCAAACCTCTCAATCTAAATGTTACTAGACCAAGAAGGCAAAACTATTTCCATTTAAAGCAACAAATTGCGGTCAAAGAAACTACAGCGTTTGTAGCAATAGTTGAAGCCCACAAAAACGTGGACAAAAACTGTGACACAACACGGAATAAGGAAGAAGGCGGTCGCATCTGGTCGTATGTTTTATAACGTGTATAAGTAGGCCTTTTTCTTAATATCACTGGCATGAGACGTAATGTATTACGTCACTAGAAAGTTTTTGTTTTTATTTTTTGTATATTGACACTATTGTTTAAATATTTTTTTAGGCACAGACACATAACGTATTTATCCACGAAGGTGTATGCAGATGAGCAACCAGGATACCTACTTTTCGCCAAGTGTGTTCCGTCCCATGATGTAGCGAGCCTATTGCCATATTGGGCACAAATCCCAGTCTCCGGGCTGATACTAAGTATAAAACCCCAAATATCACTTTGCCCACCCGGGATTCGAACCTAGGACCTCAGAGCACTGCTATACTGCGTATGCAGTACAACTACGCCACCGAGGCAGTCTATTATTTATTTATTATTTTTTGAGACACTCCACGCAATTTATTAAGTATTGATTTTTAATCACCAGATATCGTTTATTTAGAGAATATGTTATCGAATAGACAAAGCGTTTCGCCAATTATATCTGATGACTGAAAAGTCAACCTTAAGTAAAATATATTTAGTTTATTTTCGCATTGAAGATTCATTCGTTGCTTACCGGCGCCAACTGAATAAACACAAATTGGTATAATTAAGTTATTACTATTACATTCCCTTTAATTACCAATTTCAAAGTCACAAAACCTTTGATCAATGGCTCCATGATATAAAAGCTAATACGAGTTCTGGGAAGCCGATACATAAACTTCTGTAAAATATTATATTAGATTATGGCCACGGTTTCGTTCGGTTCCCGGAAGGGTAGGATGTTTTTATGACTTTACACAAGGTTCAAAATCCGTTGTATTTCGGGATCAGCCTGTACATCTGGTTTAAAATAAGCCGGTATAATTGTGGCGAGGGATCATCTCTCGTCAGTCGACACTGTTTGGACCCCACTCCACTTACAATCAGGTGTAGTAGTAGGTGGTAGGTGCAGTAGGGGTCATTTTACCATGCACGTATTAAAAATGCTGTTAGAACCGTCCATCTTCGTAGGTATTGTAACTTTGACTTTTCGGACGACCAATACCTCAGTTCCCCCTTACAATGACGTCTGCAGTTTTCGAAACGTTAGGAGAAAATAATAATATAAATAGACGCAATGAAACCCGAAAAATAATTTAATTTTAACGTCTAATATTCACGTAAAAGATATCATTAACGTACATCCTTTTAGGTAAAAAAGAGCCTATATCGCACCCGTAGAACTGAAGTGACCTAGAAAGTCTTGTGCGAACCGAATAAAAAAGATCTGAAAACAATATAGAAGACAACGAATTGGGCGTTCGTCGTAAGTGAGAATCTCTGTTTACATTTTATAATTTTGTCTTTTTCACGTCATAGGGTTATAGAGCATGGTTTGGAAGGTCGTTATTTTTTAAGAAAAATCACAAAATGTATACATTTTGAGTAAGGTCACTTTAGTTATAAGGTTGCGATATGTTAATCTAAATCACAGACTACTTGAACCAAATTTATGTCAAATTTTATCCAAAATAAATAATTCGACACCAAATAATGAAAACTTTACTCACATTTTTGATATTCGTTTATTGTGATAATACGGATGTTTTAATTAAATTAAAATAAATACCATTAAAGCTATGAAGATGGAATGTTGTCTTCTTTCTAATAAATAGGATTGTATTTATATGAGACGTGTCTGAGGTTGTTTTTATATTTATTAGCTACCGTCTTTCTATTGAAAGAAAGAAAGAAAGGCGCTGTATTCACACGACAATGACCGGTCCATGCTAATTTATATAAATAATAAATGTTGGATGTATAATCGACTTTTTTTAACGTTTTGAAACTCTCAACGCCTATATATCGAATAGATTATAATTTTTTGTCTCTCTGCACGTTTACTTCAGTCCCTAATGCAATCAATTTTGAAGTGAAAAAGTCATTTTACGACTCTAATTTATATTTATTTATTTCAATTAGAACGGATAAACCAATTACACTAATTAAGTTGATAATAACAACATAAAACATTAGTAAAATATGAGACAGATCAATGATGCACTTAATATCTACATCGAATTATAAATCGAAACTTGAAAGTCTTAGATGTTAAGTAGACTATATTACCAAACCAACGATTAAATATCAATAATTATGCAGAGATCAATAATATTACACATACTGACGCATTTTTATCCCCTGAGGTAGGCAGAGACGTAACTGGTGTATTCATTTTCCGACGTATGTATTCTGTCCCATAATGTAATAGGAGGTGAACCATAATGCCATAGAAGTTATAAATTCCGAAATTCCGGCTAATACTGAATAGAAAAACCCATCATTATTTTGTCCACTTTGGGAATTGAACCCGAGAATTTAGCACTGTTGCCGTACAACTAACTACGCCACCGAGGTACCTAGTACCAATAATATTTACCAACATAATATTCTTTATTTGATATCAATGAGAATATTTTCGTAATTCAATTACTAAATACATTTCCACCCCTCCCCGTACGAAAACTGTATGGTTTTCATCCCCTAAGTAACTGTCGAGGTTGGTTTCAGAAAGTAATTGGGAAACAACCCTTACACGTGTCGTCTTTATGAGTTGTTTATTATGTTATCGAAGCGAGGTAATGGTGAGAAGGTGGACAGAATGCATTTCTTTTTAATTAAAGATTACATTTTAACTTACAAGCTTAAATTTTTAAAACTTCAATATTTCGAACGTCTGTGTGATAGTAATTAATGAGCATTTTGTTTCTTTTTAACCTGACATTCACTTTGTTAACTTGGCAAGGGCTGGCTTATTAAAAACGTCGGACTTTTGGTTAAACGCTCTAGGCGCTCGCAACCCTTGAAAATTCAAGTCTTACCTGATGCACGGATATGGCGGGTTACCAAATCCCAAAAAAAAACCTTGTTAATTAAGCGACCTTGCTAAAGGCAACCCACCAAACGGGTTACGAACCTCGGCTCAGGACGGTCACTGGGATAGGATGAGATATCAACGATTATAAATCTGAGGAGGGGCTAAATTAATACTTATGATCTGCAATACAAGTTATAAATAAATTTTATTTAGCAATATAGTATTAAACAGCTAATGTAAATAGTCCTCATTTTATTACCATTCATTTAGGAGCATAGATCAGAGTGTTATTAGTGTATTTGGTTGACTAATACAATTCTCAGACGAGTAGCATTTATTTAAAATTGTGAACTTTAACTACCTTTGCAGCTGTAACAACCGAAATACTCTGCTAAAACAAACAACGGCCAAAACCCAAAAAAGTATTGTCTGAATTGTGAATCATCTCAGACGAGTTCAATAGCTAGTATAATATATGGCAAATAAATTAAAACGAAACCTCTTACTCTATAAGTGGATTACACAGTCCTGACGCTACATTAATGAACCAATGAGACAATGAAAAAGACTAAAAAACGTTTAGGAAAGTTTCGCTACACCCCCACAATGCCAAGTTTAATTCGCTCCAAATGTTCAGTTTAGTTTTGCATCTAGATAACTCCGGTAACGGAATTAGTAACTAGTTTCCGAAACCCGAATGCTTAGAAATTAATTTAAAACAACGTTATTTATGATTTCAATTATCATAAGTCATTGTGCGGTAGGAGTAAAATTTAAAAGTTGTTAGAAAATAAAATTAGATTTAACAAGTTCGCACGTTCCAATACGTATACCACAATTTACGCAGTCTGATAAACATATCTCATAATATTAAAATTCAAATGACTGATACAAAGGTGCAACATTTAAATAATAAATAATATTAGCCCTGTATTATAATACTTGCCCACTGCTGAGCACGGGCCTCCTCTACTACTGAAACTAAACATTATGATATGTTATTTGACATTGTTAATTCTTGAAGGGGGAGTCGTTTCCATCGCTTCAAACGCGCGTTACGAATGCGATTGACGCGGGATAGTAAGTATACAGACGTTTAGGAAACGCGAGACAGCACCGCTCCAAAAAGTCGCTGTGGACCACCTCCCTCAAATTTCAATATCCTTGTTAAAGACATTAAGTAGCAAAATTAGTTCAGAACGAAATCAAATTCAATTAAAATTTGTCGTCATCATTTGCCGGCAAAGGAAAACTTAGATTTCCAACTAATTGCAAAGACGCTGTCGGATGCACGCTGAACAAGACAGCTAATTATAAATATATTTAAAATATCATGTCGTAGAAGTTTTGGAATTAGTGTTTCTTCCCTGTAATTAAATAACACCTTATTTTTGAACCCTATTATGAGAATAGACGAAACAATTTATTTAAATCAATAAGAAAATTTGTTATAAAAGTGTTTCCATACCAAATTCTGAGAAAAATAATATAACAAAAAATAAATTTGTAAGGGCTCATTACAGTCAGTTATTTATTTGGATGGTTTGAAAAATCTTTATTGACTCTATCTCAACTACCATAAACCATATAGGGGTCATAAAATAATCGCGTGTATTACTTTAAAATTAATTACGAATCCAAGGATAATAGTTATAGAAGAAAAACTAAAATAGAGAGTCTTTCTTAGAGCATTAGTTTTGGAATTTTTGTCTTCTGTCTATATGTTTGTAAACATATCACCCAAAAAGTATTACATGGAATTTAATACAGTTTGGACCGATGTATTATTAGATGTCTAACTTAAAATTTAGGCACCATTTTATCCCGGGAAAATATAAAGCGGGACTTTTATCCCGGATTTTTTTTTCACGTGCGTGGAATCGCGAGCAAAAGCTACAATATAATATAGCGGTGGGAGCTTTCACTGATACGTTATTAGTAGTAATAATTCCATTAGTTTTTGAAGTTGTTATTACTATTATTGTTATTCTTTTTTCTTATCTTTTTTAACCTTGAGACTTCTAAATAGAGTCTGAATTACTGTAACAGGTTTGTAAAGGATACGCGATACAAATTTTAAACTTAGTACGCATCCTAACCTAACCTAACTCAGTTGTAATAGCTCATATTATGTAAGTGCTATGATTTATAAATAAATAAATAATACATGCCGTCACTTGGTGCATGTCTACATGTATAAGAATAAATAAGAGTCGCATCTGCAATAGCGTCCCAGCGGAATTTGTTTTCATATTCTTTGAGTTACGCCCGACATTAGACAAGTCACAAGTAGGCGACAAATACAATATATCTAAACGTTGATATTACAGTGAGATTACCCTATTATAAAAATCAATAGCTGCATAGTCTAGTTATTGTAACAAATCAAATTTACTGAATTTACGCTTACGAACAAATTTAGTTCAAAATAGACGTTTACAACTGGGCCCTTATTCTGTATGATAGTGTCAACGCGTAACGCGGCCGTGTCATGTTATCCGTGATAGATGTGCGTGGCATGGTATTCTGTAAGTCAAATTTCTATAGTCCTAAACATGATGCGTTGTGTTACGTGCTTGTTACGCACTGTTAAAATAACGTGCGGGATAGAGAATAAGGCCCCTGAAAGGCTTTTAGTCCACAATGGTAGCCTATGCAGCATTGCGAAGGGTCCATATAACTATTCTTGCTGGCTTCCCTTTATATAGAATCTAAATATCATTATAATGATTTTCAGACCGCATTCATCCATATTAGTACTTATATATTATTCTTTTATATATGGTTCCCTTTCGAAAAAATATCACCTTTCGCCGCTGCTATGCAGGTGGACAGACTTCACATACTTTGTTAATTCTCATGTAGACTCAGTATGTTTGTTAACGAAATTTCCTTCACTATTAAAGCGACCATTGACTAATAATACACATTTGAAGTAAGCGGTGTCTTAATTTGAACCTGCGACCTTCGTCTCGCCAGTCAGTCAGCTTTTGCAACTTCTTAAGACCCAGGGTAAAACTCCTCATTAAATCTCCTGAACAGTCAACCGCAAACCGTCAAACCCAGTTGTCCAGCCTCTATATCGGATCAGTGTCACGTTGCATATACAAGTTGATGCTTAACCGCAAGCACGCTGTCCCATTCTAATATACAATGGGGGATAGAGACGACCGCGCCGGGTTGCTTCCGATGCGTTTGAAGGTGATGCGGTCTATATTGGAGCGGGTAGCGGGGCTGACTGTATCGACTGACGAAGGAAAAACATATTTTATAAATTAGTCGATATACAATACAATCGCCGCTTCCCTTGCCATTAAGCCCCGGTGTAATTTTGCTTTGACTGATAAAAAAATGACTGCTTTAGAAATAAGAAACACATCATGCAGCGATACAATAAATGTAGTTGATTAAAATTTCGCAATCATCTTAAGGATCCCAAAAATTTAAACTATTTTATTTAATCAAGTATAACTGTACCAATAATACTGTACCACCACATGACGTTAATTAAGGCGCTTAAGCTGAAACCGCTCCCGCTGTCACTCGCGCCACACCTCAAGGGTGACATAGTATACGAGCGGACTAGATCGGGCCGCATGAAACTGACGGCACGGAAATTACGCGAGTCTGAATTATCGTGGCGATATTCATTGGCGTTTGTTGGGGCGGTCGGACCGGGCGTTAAACGATCGCTTTTTAGGGTCCGGCCGGTCGGAAATATGGGACCCTTGAGGTACTGAATATTCAACGCCGAAAGTAATGTGTCCATAATTTAAGTTTTAAAATATTTATGTTTTCAGTGCAGTCTCCGAGCGCGTTCATGAACTAAAAAACATTTATATAAAATATTCGTTGCTGGTTTTCCATATTTTTCTATACGTAGTTAGTCATATGTAAACATGCTTAACGTCAAAACTGATTTAATAATCAGAATGTGTAGAAACTTCATAAAATTTTCGCAGTTTGAAATGAACATATTATTCATACATATTCACAAGTATGACCTTGGAAATTACTCACCATTAGTCCACTGTTTAATTTTCCAACTCAAAATTTAATTCTTATACGGAACCCACTGTTGACCGCCATTAATACACGCCATTTTTTTCGCCATACGCTTGTATTATCAGATTTTATTGACGAGAATCGAATAACCATTGTGAAGTCTGTAAATGTACCGGTGTATTGGCGAAATGGGAGGCTCGCAGTCGTATTGTGTGATATTGTGCCTTTCGATTGAACTTTATAGGAATGTTTTTAATAATGGCTCTTTGTGGAGTTTTAATTATAAGGATGTGTATGATGTAACTGGTGAAAACATGTGTGATTTAAAAAAAAAATGTTAATTCATTTACATAAATGGAGACGTGATAAAAACCTTATTTCCATATTAGAATCTTATTCTAATAAATCATATGTGTTTAATGCTATGATGATTTAGGCATTTGGAGAAGATGGATGATAGGAGACTGACAAAGAAGATATATAAGGCGAATGTGGATGGAAGAGCAAGTTCGGTAACTGCACCGAACCTTCGAATGTCAGATATCTGCCATTCTTAATAAAGGCCAGGTCAAAAGTACCCTGAAACGGCGGGAATGCATGAAAAGATTGATGAAGGTGGAGGAAGCGAGAGAAGTATGCCAGAATCGTGCAAAGTGGCATTCCATAGTCTCTGCCCTACCCCTATAGAATAGACTCGTATGTATGTATATGTGTGTAATCTAGTTGAGTTGCATGAGATTATGTACAAAGTGATCACGTCTATCAATTTATTTTTTCATTTAACAGATCGTAAAAGTTCATTCACTAAATTACCTATTTTATCCGGCACTAACAAGAGCTAAAGTTATTATTTTCTTTAATCTTTAAAACTTTCACGGGAACAGAGCTTGTAGCAAAAGCTATCTTCGGTAGTTCATATTCACATGTTTGTTGAATGCCAAACCACATATTGCTGATTTCCAATATGTTTGCTACTGGCCCAAAATCCAGCACAATACATGAATACAGTAGAATTTCAGTATCTTCAATCGGCGGCTCGCACCGACAAAGCCTTTAATACAGTGACGTCACTATCTACCGCAGCGGTGGTGACCAACAATCCGGCTGGTCGTTTAGTACTCCTCGATTAAACGTATGTTGTCAATAAGGACGGATTTTCATGGATTTCGTTTGCTGATAATTTTAGGTTCTTTATAAATATTTTTTTTTATTATTGAATCAAATTCGTTCAGAGTTGATTTTTTGGAATTCTTTCCAATTTTTTTATTATAAATATGATATATTACATGTAAATGTTTAACTGATACTTTTGAACACTTGTTTTTTTATTTTAAAGCTTGTATCCATTACGAAAATTACCAAGAATCTTTGCTTTGAGTCACTAAAAAGAACCATGCTATTTTCAATTATAATACCTAAGGTTGATTTTTCAAACATCAAATAAATTATCGAATGAGTAACTTTATAATTTTGACATACTTTAATACGAATCTGTGAAAATTATACAATATCGGAAAAGACATATTTTCTTAATAGATAATTTTCTCAATATGTCTTCAAGGTGTATTGAGTTAAATTCACAAAATTTTATTTATGCAAAATTAAACTTTATTATCATAAATCCTGCCTGGAATTGGTAACCCTACCGTCACAAAGCCCCGACCCGCCAGAGGACTGATTGGATAGTATGTAACAATCACGCCTTCTGGACGGGACGTCCGTTCGACTCCTGACCTCTGAATTGGTTTTAGACAAGTGTCGGCTATGTATTACAAGTAAATGGAGTGTGGCGTCAGGAACAGTAAACTTAATACAAAACAATTATTTTCTTTAGAACCTTTTCATAAACGACGAAGATGTTGAGTGAACAGCGATGCCAACATTTTTTCGGCTTATTTTACTACCGATCTCTGTCTTTGAAGCTAAAAATAGACATTTTATGTTCACACGTATAAGAAGAATCTTAAAATGAAAGGTGCAAGTAATCAGCAAAAATTAAAATTAAAAAATACTCGTAGCCAAACGTAGCCAATACTACGTCGTAGCTATGCGTAGCAGTCGTAGCAATATTGACGTGAAATATTATAAACCACTAATTTAAGTAACTTCTATATAATACTATCTTCAAAATAAATAGTTAAACTAGATAAATATTAAATTTCATAACATTTTCAGGCATATATGAAAATTTAAAACAGCGCCCTCTCCCGAGTTTTTCGTGTAACTTGATGTACATAATGTTGGCGGCAGTATTTATTCAGGTCAGATTACAAGTTTAGATTGAATCTGAAAACTTTATGGTACAAAATATTATTTTAGCGACGCGTATTATGTTTTACGTATACTACGCATTTTCTGCGACTTTGTTCGTGTAAAATTTGAATTGTGTGTTTCTGAACCCTTATGGTGAAAGATTAATATTCAGTGTTATAACTATAAAGTCATAAATTATATATAATAGTGCATCATTAATCTATTGTAAGACGTTATAACTAATGAATTCTTAGATTTGTTCCCCGGGGCCGGTTATAGCTAAGATATCAAATTTTATGACATAACTAGCTTTTGCCCGCGGCTCCGCCCGCGTTATAAAGTTTTTCAGGCTAATGTTTTCCGTTATAAAAGTAGTAGTTTCCCGGGAGCCTCTCAAACTGTCTCCATACCAAATTTCATCTTAATACGTTGAGTAGTTTTTCAGTTTAACACGTTCAGGCAGACAGATGCAGCGGGGGACTTTGTTTTATAATATATTTTTTAAGACGAATAATCCCGTCATACATCATTGTTGCATAACTTTAACCGTTTACGCAGCGCACGCAACGGAAGCTCTCAAAACTAATAATTTTCCCCCTTTTTGCAACATGTTTCATTACTGCTCCGCTCCGATTGGTCATAGCGTGATGATATATAGCCAATAGCACTCCAGGAATAAAGGGCTATCCAACACAAAAAGATTTTTTCAGTTCAAACACGGTAGTTCCTGAGATTAGCCATTACTGCTCCGCTCCTATTAGTCATAGCGTGATGATATATAGCCTATAGCACTCCAGGAACAAAGTGCTATCCAACACAAAAATATTTTTTTCAGTTCGATCTGATAGTTCCTGAGATTAGCCATTACTGCTCCGCTCCTATTGGTCATAGCGTGATGATATATAGCCTATAGCACTACACTAATAAAGAGCTATCCAACACAAAAATAATTTTTCAGTTCGAACCGGTAGTTCCTGAGATTAGTCATTACTGCTCCGCTCCTATTGGTCATAGCGTGATGATATATAGCCTATAGCACTCCACGAATAAAGGGCTATCCAACACAAAAATAATTTTTCAGTTTGGACCGGTAGTTCCTGAGATTAGCCATTACTGCCCCGCTCCTATTGGGTATAGCGTGATGATATATAGCCTATAGCACTCCACGAACAAAGGGCTATCCAACGCAAAAAGAATTTTTCAATTTGGACTGGTAGTTCCTGAGATTAGCGCGTTCAAACAAACAAACAAACAAACAAACAAACTCTTCAGCTTTATATAATAGTATAGATTTAAAAACACATCATTTCAATGATATCAGCTTCGGGATATGGTTGCAATAGTTGTGCTTCTACGGACCCTGAGGATAAAAAGGCGTGTTCATTACTAAAGCGCTTAGTACCTACTGGGAGCATCATTAACCCGATTCTAAATGCAAACAAACCAACGCGTTCGCTCTTCACTCGATTATGAATCTCAATAATACGATAATATAAATTATTGATATAGTTTTGATCTGTCATTTGTGTAAAGAATGCTATAGGAATTTAATTAGAAGGTAAATGAATACTATTTGATTATTTTCATAAAACTCTTATTCCAAATAATGGAAGAGATAAACTTATGTGACCAAACATGAACATTTTAGTAATGCAATAAAATAAAAAAATAATAATACATACATACATACATAACATCACGCATTTTATCCCCGAAGGGGTATGTAGAGGCGCAACTAGGGCACCCACTTTTCGCTAAGTATGTTCCGTCCCATGATGTGATAGGGGGCGAGCCTATCGCCATATCGGGCACAAATTCCAGACTCCGGGCTGATACTGAGCAGAAAAACCCAAATATCACTTTGCCCGACCCGGGATTCGAACCCAGGACCTCAGAGCGCTATTGTACCAGACGTGCAATACAACTACGCCACCGAAGCAGTCAAAAAAAAATAATTTCACTGAAAATATATACATTTGGTTGGTATTATTACATATTATACACATACACACAACATATTTGCTATTATCGATAAAGGCCAACATCGTTAACACATTTCACAGAGCAAATAAATCGAGACGTTACGCGTCGATTCGAATCAATTTTGCACGTGATAATCGATTTGTAATTATCGCGTTGTTATCGATGTAGTTAATGTCATGTAAGTTGTAAGGTAGTTGTATGGATTTTATTTTGTGTAAAATGTATAGTTGTTCATATTTGAAAATAACATTGATAATATTTTGTAGTAATAATCAGTTTGAAATTAGTAAATTAAAAAATAAAGTTAATTTCTTCTATAATATATATTTTCATCAAATGGTTCATGAATTATATTTATAAAGCTTTTTTAAAAACATTATCAACAAGCCCATAAAACCTAATGCGATAGAGGCATATTTTTTAATGTCTATAATTTTTTATTATCCCTTTCTGCAGGGCATTCAAGTTGAAACTGATACATTTGAGGTCACACGTGATTGAGCAGCGTTGCCCGAATGTGCTGAAATAAAAAATTGAGGCCTTTGTAAAAATATTTCAAAAATAACGTTAAAAGTATGCTATTTTTACCTGTCCCTAAAAAGGATGCTGTTTAATAATTTTGAATTGAGAATAAGTTCTCTGCCAAAAATAATATATTTTAATAATAATAATATAATATTATCAACTCTGTATTATATACTGTCCCATTGCTGGGCCTTCTTCGCCGTTAAAGCAAGTGATAATTCACAGAGATATTTTACAAATTTACAAATAGCCCATCTCTATCACATAAAACCGACAATTTAGTGGTTAGTACGACCGACATGAACTCTAATCTGTTGGCATCGTGGGTGTTTACGTGGATCTAAATAAATTATCTACCAAGTGATTAATCAGGTTCTTCGCTTGCTAGTTAATAGGATATTTTTCTTACTTAGACTTGTACATTTAGTCACCCTATGTTTTTCGATGATTAGTGTTTACTCAGCTCACTTTTAATAAAACCTATAACCTTTGTATTGTATTATATGAATACAGTGAATCATTTAAAAAAATTACATTTTGGCAAGGTCATTAAGTTGAATTATTATTATTTTGTAATATTATTAAGAATTTTTAAGAAATCTTTGGTCTAAAATATTTGCACGTCATTAATTCTAGGGGTCCTGGGTTCGAATCCCGGGTCAGGCAAAGAGATATTTGGATTTTTCTGCTTAGTATTAGCCCGGAGTCTACAATTTGTGCCCGATATGGCGATAGGCTCGCCCTTTATTACATCATGGGACGAAACACACTTGTCGAATAATGCGTGCCTTGGTTGCACCTCTGCATACCTCTTCGGGCATAAATGCGTGATCTGTGTGTGTATTTATGACAGAGTATGAGGTCCTGATTTTACTTGTAATGCCTATTTATTTTAAAGTTCAATTCATTTCAGATATCGTGAAATGGGCCATGCTTGTGTCATGACTTATAGTTTTAAGCTGTAGCTCATATATTTTTTAATTTCTGCATGCTAGTTGTCTCCGGAACTAATTGAATATTTTGCTTTCTTCTTTCTTACATTATAATTTATTTTATATGTACATGGATAAATCCACATTTTTATAATAATATAGTTAGAAGAATAGTATATATAGGTAGTTGCATAACAATGGTATACATTGAAACAAAACCTTAATGGAAAATTATTTATATTTATTTATTTTATGAATATTTTTGTAAGTTAAGCATGCGATCTTTCAATTTTTAATTTTATATTTTCCTATTTCTACTTTAAAATAATCTCATAAAATGTCTTATAACAGAGGTACTGCACAGTTCGTTATCTTTTACTACGTGACTCAAAAGTCCTAAAATGTTTTGATATTTTTGAAACGTTGTCTGTTAAATCATAGGTACGTTTCCAGACATATTTCAATACCAAAATATTTGGATCTTTCACGTACTTTTCATCTCAATCGACAATAATTTATCCTCCTACATAATGAAAAATACCTTATAACTAGAACACCTATATATATTGGAACAGATTTCCAAACAAGATTTTTAATTCGCCATTACGACGCCCTTTAGCACACACTCACACACAACATCACGCGTTTATCCCTGAAGGGGTATGCAGAGGCACAACCAGAACACCTTTTCGCCAAGTGTGTTCCGTCCCATGATGTGATAGGGAGCCTATCGCCATATGGGGCACAAATTCCAGACTCCGTGCTGATACTGAGTAGAAAAATCTACATACCACTTTTCCCGCCCGGGATTCGAACCCAGGACCTCAGAGCGCTGTCGTACTGCGCATGCAGTACAACCACGCTATCAAGGCAGTCGACTACCTTTTAAAACAATATTTTTTTTAATGTGTGCAGCGGCTTCTCTGTACCTCTAACGTCCATGCGTGACGTTGACAACTTACCATCAGATGGTTCGATAGTTCTACTAGAGTTACTAGATTATAATAATAATAATAATATCAGCCCTGTATTATATACTTGCCCACTGCTGAGCACGAGCCTCCTCTACTACTGAGAGGGTTTAGGCCTTAGTCCACCACGCTGGCCTAGTGCGGATTGGTAGACTTCACACACCTTCGAAATTCCTATAGAGAACTTCTCAGATGTGCAGGTTTCCTCACGATGTTTTCCTTCACCGTTAAAGCGAACGATAAATTCACAAAGAATACACACATGATTTTTAGAAAAGTCAGAGGTGTGTGCCCTTGGGATTTGAACCTGCGGACATTCGTCTCGGCAGTCCGTTCCACACCCAACTAGGCTATCGCCGCTTGTGATAACTTAGATTAAAAGACTTAATTCAATTCAACTAAGATTCATGTGACAAATAAAATAACATTACCAAAAATAACCGCAAAGTAACATTGTTTTTATAGCCATAAGTAGTAAATTAACGTTGTACGCCATTTGTAGAACTGCCAAGCCGCGGCTCACTTCTGGATTGTGTTATTGTGAGAATTTGTCATATAATAAAAATTTGTTGGCGCTCGAAAAATATATTGTAGGTTCGTTTTGACTTTGTTCTTATAGTTACGATATATATACATCTAATGCGGTATGTATAAATATCTTTATCCAGATAGTTTAGTATAGTAATAATAGATAGTATTCGGCTCACTAACTCAGTCTAGAATGTGCCGGATATGGTGATACGCCCTTCCTCCATCATATCATAGGACGGATCATACTTGGTGAAAGGCCCTGGTTGCACCTCTGCCTACTTTTCGGAGATAAAGGCGTGATATGTATTTTTTTATCAGAATTAAAAAAATATGGCTATTTAAATAGTAATAACTGATTCATTTATACATACTATATCTACGTACGAATTCTGATTCGCTGCGTTCCTGAATCTATACATGATATAAAAACAAAATATATATAAAGCCAATTCTAGCAAAAGTGCTATTGAATACCCACAACCTCCAAATAAGAGTGTGAATTGAAATAACTTCCTTTTAATTAATGATGAAGCTCTGTAGTTGACCACATTCTGTAATTTTCGCTCCGAATCCAATTAATAAAATCAAATGAATTATGCTTGCCTTTAACGCGGCACTTCATAAAGCAAAATTATTTATTTTATGTCGAATCAGGACAGTTGAATTTATAAAATGAAATATGATTGATTTTCTATAGAATCCTCATCCGGTTATTTCAATTTTTTTATTCAATTTTGTGCCTTTTACGTTTTTACATTTATATTTTATTTTTAATCAAATTACCGATTCTATTTTATTTTTGATCGACTAAGACCTAAATTATCTTTTTAAAATTCTTTATTTATGGATTAACACAATGTCAAAGTGGCGCCATTATTAATATATTACATTAGGTGCCAGATCTTTCGCGTGAGAAAGTATTTTTCGGCAGTTACCAAACGAAAGCTCATAAATAAGTGTAACGACACCTTCTGATTTATGTTCCTAGCCTAGATCGCTATAAGGCTAACCTATTCCGGGCCGCGGCTACATTACTTATATCCAATAGATTGTCTTGAGATTTCTCTACGTGATCTTTGCAAATGCATTTTTAATAGTTATTTCTTTGATGTTTTACTGTATTATTGTAGAGTAGAGTGGGATTCAAAGAACCGTGAAAAGCGATTTATAATTTAAATATAATGTACTATTCTTAGAATATTCTCTCAGACTCAATGCTTGAGTATTTTAATTTTAAAGTACGTATTATATTAACACTCAGCAATGAGTTTCATAAATATCGCATATGCAACTTGGGTTAGACATTATCTATTTCTATAACATTTAAAATCTGTTCCAATGACGTCACAGTGCAGTTTGATAACGAAGTTTCAAACCTGTCCTTCTAAAAACAATAGTGCCTCCCATTACGTGTCTCGTCGCTCAAATAAAACCCATTTAATTTGCCCTAACATTCATCCGCGAAACTGCATTCGCGGCGCCCTGAATAAATATAAGGTATCCTCAACCGTTTGAATACGACTCATTTTCTGGGAGTGTCTCACTCGTCGCGTCTAAAGGTCCCGTTTGTTCGTCCGCGATGAGTTTGCTGAAGAACGCGTTCGGCTGGTGTCGTACTGGGCTCACACTCACTATTTGTTGGTAGGGTATATTTAATATCCGCCCGGATAGCGACCATTGTACACAAAGTGTCAAAACTCGACGTAATGGTTCGTACTGGGCTCACACTCACTATTTATTAGTAGGATATGTTTTATATCCGCCCGGATAGCGACCACCATATACAAGGTGTTAAAACTTGCCGTAGAAGTCCACATATGTGTGTCGTGTTCCGGGATTAGCCTGTGTATATCTGGTTCCAATAGGCCGGCATAATTGTGTCGACTGTGGAGGGGTCATCATCTCTCGTCAGTCGATATTTTATTGGACTCCACTTACCACCAGGTGCAGTGGGGTCACTTTGGCATGTCTGTATAAAAACAACTGAAATTTATCCAAGTTTAAGTGAGATTTCCTGTTTAAGAAACAGTTAATATAGTAATACGCTTATGAACTTTTGTGTGCATAGTAGATACATATGGGAGGAAGATAATTCAAAGTATGGGAGTGAGAAATACCATTAGGGATATGAAAAAATTATCTGATGATTAGGTGTTCGTGATTTTGCCAGATTGGAAGATTTTCCGCTGTACAGAAGTTGACTATATACTACTTCTAAGGTTACTTCTTTCGGGATTAAATGCCTAACCGTGTATTTTTATTGAAGTAAAAGTCCATAGTACTTTTGGTGAATAAAACTTTCCTAAAATAGCCTATAATGTAATAATCATGATCTATATGTACTTGAATTTTCCTCATCTTACATTTAAAATTATCATAAACAAATTATAACTTTTTTAAAAATACGATTGAATCAGTAGTGAATTTTGTAATCTTTTTCGCTTTTTTATTTCTTTGAATGATTAGACGAGCTTGCCGTTCGCCTCATACGACTTCCCATAAACAGTAGAAACTAAATACCTTGAATTACAAAATACTGTTTGTTATTCCACTGCGGCCGCCATCCTGAGACATGAGATGTTCTTATTACGTCTAATAGTTACACTGACTAAGTTCTTCAAACCGGAACACAACAGTGACTACACACTGTTACTTGGCAGCAGAAATAGACATTGCTACCCAGGCGACAATCACATATGAGAGACCTAACTCCAGTAAAGTTTATTTACTAGTTCCGTATACCTTCCCCACTGTGCCTCCCACTTAACTCAAATAATAAGAGACGTACAGACATGACGGGCTTTATGCATCCAGAGCGGCTCGTCTAAAACCTACACGAACTGCTCTGGAAAAACTACTTCGCTTGCATCATCTTAATTAGGTCCATTAGGGACGACGCTTGCTCGCTGAAGAATGATATCTATTCTTTATACTTTAGAATATATGTCAGAATGGACTGGTAGTTGATAATCTGCTGTTCTATACCGAAATTGCGTTCTTGTCAGTTTGTAGAACTTAATAAAACATTTATTTCTTGGTCACTGCATCATTAATGCTTCTTCAGTTTGATTGTTTGTTCATGATGATTTGATATGCTCGTCTACTTCATTAGTAGAAAAATACGTCAATCTCTGTTAAAGTTAAATAAAATAGTTGACACTAATAATATGAGAGCAGATAATACCATCAGAAAATGCGGCGATAGCCTAATTAGCAGCGAATTGGACTTTTGTTTTTCAAATTTGTTCACAATTCAAAACCCAGAGGCACGCACCTCTGATTTATCTTAAATTATCTTTGTTTTCTTTTGTGAATTATCGCTTGCTACCTATGTAGCAAGACCACCGACTGCCTCGGTGGCGTAGTTGTATTGCATTTCCGGTACAATAGCGCTCTGAGGTCCTGGGTTCGAATCCCGGGTCGGGCAAAGTGATATTTGGGTTTTTCTGCTCAGTATCAGCCCGGAGTCTGGAATTTGTGCCCGATATGGCGATAGGCTCGCCCCCTATCACATCATGGGACGGAACATATTTGGCGAAAAGTGGGTGCCCTAGTTGCGCCTCTGCATACCCCTTCGGGGATAAAATGCGTGATGTTATGTATGTATATGTATGTACCTATCAAAACCTGTGTACCTGAGAGATTTTCTATAAAATTATTGAATGTATGTGAAGTCTACCAATCCGCACTAGGCCAGCATGGTGGAGACCTACAATGTCTCAGTAGTAAAGGAAGCCCGTATCTAGCAATGGAACAGTAAGTAATAAAGAATTTATAATGTATATTGCAATACCTTCAGTTCTTATCCCCTATGAAGATAATTAAGAAAAAACTTATCTAATTCTTGTCAATTCTCAGTCATCAATTTATCACAGTTCTTGATAAATCCATTTGTATTTAAATCAGTTAATAGATTCTGTCTGGGTTAGTGCAGAGTTCAGGGTCGAATTAATATCAAATCGATTTGTCAAACGTCTTCAATTAATGATCATGTTGAAGGTTAATTAAACTTGGAGATAAACGCAGAATCAGCCAATGTTTTGTCTTATCGTTACGCTAATAATAGATAACTTTTAACTGATGAAAATAAATCTCGGCTTATGTTAAAAAGAATTATATTGCATTCAGAATGTGATGAAGTAATGGCGGTGCGTGGCTGATTAAATTAATGAGGTCTAATGTCTAAATTATCATTCACACACATTCACGCCTCTTATCCCCAAAGGGGTAGGCAGAGGTGCAACTGGTGCACCCTTATTTCGCCATTCATATTTTGTCCTATGATGTGATAGGAGGCGAGTCTATCGCCATATCGGGCACAAATTTCAGACTCCGGGCTGATACTAAGTAGGAAAACAAAATATAGTTTTGTCCGACCCGGAGGTCGAACCCGACACCTCAGTACTGCGGTCGCATCGTAATACAAGTATGCCACCGCATGAGTGAAATTATCATTAAATTAAGACTTTTTTTGAAACGAAACTTTGCCGAAGCAGTAATTGGATCATCAGATTTGAATTGTTATCTCTAGTCATTGAGCGGTTTATGCTCTTCTAACAAACATTTAATTATTTAAACATACAAAACTCTTCACAATTAGATTAACAGCGGGAAAATTGCTACTTGTTTTTCGTAAAATGCCAATTACTTTTGTTTATTTATTATTATATATTCGTACTGTATAAAATAAAGTATTTTGTTATCTATATTAATAATTTAAAGACTATACCCCTTACTCCTAAACGTTATTTATCTAAGAATGGAGCATTGCTGTGATAACAAGTCTGTTTCTCAGTGCTGACGATATGGCAGCCTTCGCAGTGCGTAAAAATAGGGCCGTTGTGATTGGCTAATATTAAGATACGATTCAATCTAGTTGGCTGTCAGATAAACAAAGCTGAACAAACAGCAAGCCGTCAGATAAACAAAGCTGAGAAACAGACTTGTTATCACAGCAATGCTCCGTCCTTAGATAAATAACGTCTATGACTAAGAGGGTAAAAGTTAGTTCGTTTGTTTGGGCTAATCTCTGGAACTACTGAACCGATTTTAATAATTGTTTCACTAATAGGAAGCTACATTACCCCTGAGTGCTATAGGGAAAAAATATCCCGGAAAACTTATTCACGCTTGCGGAACTGCGGGCAAGCTATTACAAAACAAACACCCATCCGCTACGAAAATGTAGGTCCGACATTACAAAGTTGAAATAGCTCTCAATGATATGGATGATAATCGATTAAATATCAATTTAGATTAGCGTTCCATTCAAACGAGAAGTAATAATTCAAACCATTGGTCCCTTAATTAATGAAAACGATATGAAGAGAATCAGCAATTTTCCGTGTAGCCAACCCAATAACATTAAAACGTATCCTATCAGGGTGGCTATGCCAAAAATCTATAACGTATCGATATTCGAAAACCTTTATGGTATAGTGTAGAATAGAATATCTATCGCAATATAAGTAATATATATTAATTATCTATGCTGTATTAGTTTATATTTTCCCAATGTTTATCAAACTAGACCTCTTCAAATTTTTTCTATGAATAGCAATCTGACGCTATCATCAGTGCTACTATTATCCTGGTAATCTAAAAAATGTGTAAAATTATTATATGTAGAATTATGTAAAGAGAACAAAAATTGAACAAAACGATTGGCATTTCTATAAATAATATAAGAAATGTCTTAATATAATTAATTGCTAGAAAATAAAAATGATCAATTCAACGCAAATTTTAATACAGTAATACGGATAAATAGGAAAACACAATAATTTTAAATGATTTTACATGATCCGACTTATATACTTTGTAATTTCAATATCATCTACAGCGTAACAACCCACTCACGCCATATAAAACATTCTCTTTACAACTCATAAGTAATAAAACACAAATATATCATTTGTATCATATTTTATATTATAATCCGACTTTGCGAACTTCGCTACCTCATTTCGATTTTCAGCTTAACCACCCAACTCGAGCGTTCCGCACAATATTTTTTGTGCCAACATTCAGCGTAATTACGAAAGGTTTTTGTCAACCGTGTACAGGAATATATTCTCTGGGTCACAGCAATTCATTATATTATTGTGGCGTGCAGTAATGTACAGTGAATATGGGCTGTGTGATATTACTGTACAACTGTGCTGTTACTGCGTGTTTCGAGAAAAACCTGTACATTTGGATGGCATTGTTGGCGCTTTGGTTTTAAAAACTGGCGAATGTTGCTCGTATATGTATACATACTTATAAAATAATATATAATGCGCTAATTCCATTAAACAGTGGCATTAAGTGGTCACTTGATATAAACTTTTACTGTTATATGAAGATGGAGAGTATTGAACGTGCTAATCTCCGGAACTACTGCTTCGAAATGATTTTATTTTTGTTGGATAGCCCATTTATCAAGAAAAGATATAGGTTATACAATATCCCGCTATAACCAATAAGTATTGAGTATTAATGAAAAATGTTGCAAAACGGGGAAAATTTATTTCCTTTGAAAGGTTGCGTTGCGTGTGCTGCGTAAACGGTTAAAGTTATGCAACAACCATGTAGTGCGAAATTGTTCCTCTTAAAAAGATATAAAAATTCGGTCGATTCGAGTTCCTCGTCGCATCTGTCTGCCTGTCTGAATGCGATGAACTCAAAAGCTACTAATTGAATTGCAATGAAATTTGGCATGGTTTGAGTAGAAGTATTATAGCTTGAGACCCTGGAAAGGAAATAAGCTACTTTTATCTCAGAAAACTCTTTCACGCAGGCGACGCCGCGAGCAAAGGCTGGTATTATATACAGTAAAACTAATGTAATTTTGGCGGCCGTTAAAGAACACAACGTCCCTAAGTTCATATAATATTTGGACTAAACTTTGTCAGATCATGTCCGTCATAATTTCTTTTTATCCAATTACGATAAATATATGAATAGTCTACATTGTAAAAGGAATAAAATTTACTGTATATATAGCGAAAATCTAGTTTAGTTTCAGACAACTTCAGCAAATGTTTATAAACTACTTACAAAGTAAGGAAATCCTCGGCAAGCCATGAAATTACCTGTAATATAAATTGAATGTTATTCGTAAACTGATAGTCCCTATTCAGTTCGATTGAACGGGGGATAAAACTAAAATGGAATATCAAATTGTATTCATTATTTTAGTTCTATTTTACTTGATTTTTTATTTTCATAGTGTAAGGAATACCAATGTTAATGTTTAATGTTCTGTCTAGCCACGAACAAGGAAAGGTTCAAGGAACTGACTGCCAACCTTCAGTAATGGAGAGGCACCTGAAGAAGAAGCAGAAGGAATACCTGCATGGTGACGTAGTTTTATTGCTTGGGTTCGAATCCCGAGTTGGCAAAAGTGATAATGGGTATTTTTGCTCTGTATTAGCCCAAAGTCTGGAATTAGTGTAAGGTATAGCGATAGACTCACCGAATATTACAATATCGTGAAATAGAATACCAATGTCGGAACAGCTTAAGCAGCCCTAATAGCAAAGGAGTATTATTTAGAGTATGATTTATGTGATTGCATATGTTTTGCTTCGATCCGCTTTAGAAAGCTGAACAGTTATATTAGAGTTACAGGTTATTGCAGCATGAGGTCATTGAAGCGGCTTAACTCAATAAATGGAAAACATAAGGTGACCGCGCTATTCTGTTCAGTTTCCGGGCCTAGGATCAGTATGCTAGGTTTGTTGTGTTTGGTTTAAGAACATCAAAGTGAATTAGATTACTGAACATTATAAATTAAATAAATATTAGATAAATCCACATCTGAAAATCAAAACCAGAATCAGTTCCAAACGCAAAAAACCTGCAAATAAATGAATTAAAAGTAAAAAATATCAATGAATGAAAATAATTATAACAAAACATTAAACCGCCTTCAAAAACCACTCAAAACCAATAAAATAATTTCACATAACAGGTATATACTGAATACCAATTTTGCAGTCGGTGCCTACTTAAAATTGCTCCTCCTTTTTTTGAAGTCGGTTAAAAAATTAATAATACGTCATAATTTAATGATGAATTAATTAGGAACGTCAATAAATATTCAAAACAAGAGAAACGTATTAAATGCGTCAGAAGTAAAGCGTGACGGAAAGTATACAAGTTAAAGCATCCACTTGCCGATATTGTAGTGTCAGGGCCAGTTACAGGGCCGTAATGTATGTTTGCTTTTATACACTGGCGGACTAAATGCAGGCAGGGGTGTACTTAGGTGTATGGGTTGGGGGTATTTGCAGAAGTTCTATTTTTTTTTAATTTCTTTGAATGACGAGACGTGCTTGCATTTCGCCTGATGGTAAGCGATACGATCATAAACAGTAGAAACACCATCCAACACCTTGAATTACAAAGTATTGTTTGGTATTGCACTGCGCTCGCCATCCTAAGACAGGGGATGTTAAGTCTCATTATGTCTAGTAGTTACACTGGCTACAATGTTCTTTAAACCAGAACACAACAGTGACTGCACATTGCTGCTTGGAGAGTGACTGCATACTGCTATTGCACGGCAGAAACATACATTGCGAGGATATCCAGGCGGACTCTCACATATGAGAGATCTACCACCAGTAAAGGTTTTTGTTGTTGTTAGATGAAATTTGGAATTTTGTAGAGTTTCGGCTCCCTGTGACTATAAGATGGACTGAAATAAGCTGATGCATCTAAAAACCAAGCATTACGAATTTCACCAAACTGGTTAAACGATTGTTTAAATAATGGGATTAATTAATTAGAAAATTAGGTTTAAATAAAATTAGCGTATTTTGTAGCACTAGTATCTAGATTATTAATCGTGAGGTTCTAGATTCCAATACCAGGACTTATTTGCGTCGCCAGACATTTCAAATTGTGCTCCTATATATCTCCCTTTATTACCTACTGGGATAATCTTCACGCCTAAATGCACCAAATATGCCTCCCCTACCATATAACTAAATGATTACCCCCTCATATTCACAAGTCCGTCCCTGCAAACGTCTCCACCCTCGTCATCCATCCTAATGTAGGATTAAGCGTTTCCTCGCGATAAAAATGTTCACAATGAAAAAATACATTATCGTGCGTGCGTGTAATTGCATCTTCCCGGTTTAATTCATGCGATTTTATTACTGAGACCGCAATTTTCATAATTTCACGTAAATAGAATGCTCGGATAATAAATCTGAGTGCGGATGAGGTTTTATATGTATTTGAAATAAGTAAATTTAAATATTCTTGTATCACTTATTTGTAACTAGCTTTTGCTCGCGGCTTTGCCCGATTTTTCCGGGATAAAATTCCCGCTATACATTTTCCCAGGACAAAAGTAGCCTTTAATCTTTCCAGGCTCATAAACTATCTCCATACCAAATTTCATAAAAATCCTTTCAGTAGATTTTGAGAAAATTAATAATATACAGACAGACAGAAAAAGGGACTTTGTTTTATAATATGTATAGATGAATAAAATGGCTTTGCAGCATAGGCAAACGAGCAAGAGTAACCTTCTTTTTTTGCAGGTATAAATACGTTATCGCTACCACTAATTTGGGATGTGTGAAGCGGTTATGTTGTTTTTACCGGTCTTACCCTCTCGAAGTTATCGCCACTTTGAGAGACATTGCTCTAGGTTCAATCTCGTCTATTGTTCTTAGGTACCTAAGCGCATTGCTCATCTGTTTATATTTTTTATTCTCAAGAACATTTCGGTCGCACTTTGTAATTTGCATTCTTACATATTATAAAACCAAGTCCCCACCATGTTTGCCTGTCTATCTGAATGCAAACTCAAAAACTACCAAACGGATTTTGATGGAATTCCATATGAGCTTAGTTTTAGACCCTAGGAAGAACGTAGTCTATTAATTTTCCAAATACAAAGCGGAGTTTTTATACCAGAAAAACTCTTTCACAAGGGCAAAATCGCTGGTAAATACTATTTTTAATTTAATCATACTCAAATCACGAATACGTATAACGAATGCCGAAACTTTGATCCATATAAATTCGCTTCTTGAATTTATTACAGAAAACACCCTTGTGTCTCCCTGCATAATTATAATCTCAAATTTTAATGTAAGCCTCATTTTCCTTATGTCGCAAGCCGATTCGAGCGTGTAATTTCTCTTTGCTATTCTGCCTTGTAAAATAATTCTGAATTTTATTTTAATCTCCTTATGGTACAAATCTAAGTGTAAATTTGACGTAGATTGTGTTCTTTATCTTACAATAGGAAAAGAAAATAAGGAAAGAAATAGGTAGTGGCCAATCATTTTAATAAGATGTTAATAACTTATAAATTATATTAAAAATATTTCACTGTTTGAATAAAATACCTACCACAGAAATCAATAAGGATAAATCTATCTAAAGCATTTAAATATATTTTATGGTAATTAAAAGATGTTGAGCCGAAATTTGAGTTGACTGTGTCGGTGGCGTAGTTGTATTACGGTACGACTGCAACACTGAGGTCTCGGGTTCAATCCTCGGTTTTTCTAATCAGTCTTAGCCCGGAGTCTGGAATCTTAGCCCAATATGGTGATAGAATCACCCTATACCATTGGAGTATCGCGGAAAGTGTTTGCACCTGTTTCGCCTCTGCCTAACCCTTCGGAGATAAAAGGCAAAGATTGTGTGTGGAGGCGCCACGTATTTATTGGCCTCCAAAAAATGGGCCAGAAATAAGGAATAGGAATCAGACTGCCTAATAATTATTGCGTTTTAAATGTTTAAAAAATATGAAGTCATCTTGGCGGAACCTGTGTGGGTTAAGCCAAATCTTGTAACAACTATGAATGTATATACAAATCTAGTATTCTGTCTTTATAAGATAAATTTGAATATCAAAATAAAGTGTTACATAACTTTAAAACGGAATAGTCTGTAGGATACACTTGACTGTGCCACTACAGGCGTAGTTTTTATCCACAACAGACTATTTGAATCTGAAATCGAGACAGCCTCTGGGGATGCTCTTGGAAAGCACTCAGTCGCACACAAAGACTGCTTTAATTCTTGATTGCCTTTGTTTTGTCGTTTTACGTAACTGCGAGTTTAGAATATTGTTACAACTGGCTGGTATATTTGTGTTGACTAGCGAGGGATAGTCATTGCTCCGTCCACTCAGACCACCGTTTTAGTGAAACTTAAAAAAACTATTTAGAGGCAATTTACTATAATAAGCCGTGATAGTTTGTTGTGGAACGAACTGCCGAGACGAATGTCTACAGGGTCAAAATCCAAGAACACACACCTTTGAATTTTCTAAAATTATTTGTGTATTTTTTGTGAATTATCGCTTGCTTTAACGTTAAAGGAAAACATCGTGAAGAAACCTGCATACCTGAAAAAACCTCTGTTGGAATTTTGAGGGTGGGTGAAGTCTATCAATCCGCACTAGGCCAGCATGGTGGATTAAGGCCTGATCCCTCTCAGTAGTAGAGGAGGCCCGTGCCCAGTAATGAGACAGTACGTAATATAGAGCTGATATTATTTATTATTATGCCTATTTGTTTGAAAGGATAATCACATGTATATTTAGTACTAACATAAGTAAAGCTTAAATTAATCTTATAACCCGACATATTCTGGAGCAATGAGTCAAGCAACTGAATTGGTTTCGGATAGAAAAACTTAAAGGATAGACTTGAGGATGTAACCCAGGACCTTATTGTTTTAGATCACACGCCATTACAACCTAGTAATTTAAAAAATCCAAATTTTCCGATTATGCGTTTATATTTCATGGCAATTTGCAACTATTTATTAAATTATTATAATAAAATATTAATTTAAATCAACACTCAACGTCCTTGTAATTTGAACACTTTCTTAATATCTGGAGAATGGAACACTGCTCCAATAATTCATTCCAAGGAGAATCGCAAAAAGAACCCCACATTTGGAGCTATTGTGTCGCCATATATTACAGCGATGCGTATAAAAGGTAATTTGACACACATGACGTCGAACAAAAACCGTTTCCGCGTTGGAAATTTATCCGCATGTGTGCTTCGCGATTTTGCACTTTCTATGATAAGTACTTTTACATACATGAAGCTACGCCTTTACTTATGTCTGTAAGAGTAGATATGTTTTTTAGCGTCGGCGCGCTAGTCTGTCCAATGCTATGGTGAGGTGTTAATTTCTTTTTCCACTCATAAAAACGAACTAATATCGAACTTGGCATATTTTTGTTATTATGACATCAAGTTGGAAAGGTTTACGTGCGATATTTTTATAAATAGACCTGACTGACTAAGTTCTGTTACAGTTTTGATATTATTAGAAAAAAAATGTCCGAATTGTAAAATTAATGAATGCGCAGTCAAATTTACTCCTTTCCAATCACAAATTTCCTTCAGTTTTTAATCCAAAACTTAAATTTCCTCCGTGTGTATATTGACATAATTATATGTAACTGTTCTTACTAACCATCATCACCAACTACCTACCATCTATAAAAACAATGTTGTTAAAAGAAACTGGGCAAACACAATATAATTTACCGAATGGTCTCAAACGACAGCCAAATAAAACTAAATACAATTGTCGACAAAATACTCCTTGCAAACGTAATATGTGGAAGATTTTTTTCATTTCTTTGTTTTATGTCAAGAAGAAGCGCTGACCGTGGATGTATTGTAACTGGAAAGAGCATTCACAGTTTATTTTTTTTATTTAATTTTTTGTTAAACATTTTATGTTATAAGTTTTAATTGCTGTTTTACCCGTAGAAAAGTCCTTCCCTGATGATGAAAATAAGGTTACCAACTATGAAAAGATACATAAGTACAATTTCTAATAATAAAATACAATCAACAATCAGTGACAAAGGCTAGTAATGCAATAGTAGCCGATATCGAAGAGAGATGAGCCAAGTGGCAGGACATAAAAAAATAAATAGCTCATCAAGTTCGACGAACCCAGTGACAGGACATAAAAAAATAAATACTTCATCAATGCCAGTTCGCTCTTCCAAGAAGGCGCGCTTTATTCACTTGCGTCCTTATTTCCAATACTTGGAATAATAGTCTGATTGTGTAGTTTTCCAAGGAAAAGTGTACCCTATATCTGAGCCTGGGACATAGTCTTTCTTTGTGCCAAATTTTATTGAACGAGAGAAACGGTGGAGCCATTTTTTTTTTAAAGAAGAAGAAGAAATCTGTCCAATGCTTTTTTTTTTATTTCCGACAAACACCGTAAATTTTCATATATGCCATTTAAACTTAATAGAAAGCATGATAGTAAGAAGGAAGATATCTAACAGCTCGATGAAGACAATTTCAAAATTGATTAAGGTATTTTTTACGTAGATTCCTATTGATTCGTCTGATCTGCAGAATCCATTAATTATTTAATATCTCTTTAACTCACTGCCTCCATAGTATATTAACAATGCCTGCACAGTACATTGCTCCGAGGTCCCGGGTTCGAATCCCGGGTCGGGCAGTGGTATTAGATTTATTTGCTCCTATCTTCCCGGAGACTGGAATTTATACCCGATATGACGATAAGCTTGCCACCTATCACATCATGGGACGGAACGTACTTGGCGTAAATTGGGCTCCCCAGCTGCACCTATTCTTACCCCGTTATGAGTTTTTCATCTCTAAGAAAAAGATAACGTGCATTACTATTTTCTTTTACCGCATTTCGCTCACTAGCACATTCCAGTAATTGTGGTAACTCCATGGCGTTTTTTGATGGGGAGAATTCCAATTCAGGATATTGCTTGAAAAAATAAAACCATTTGTATAACGTTGCGGTCTTCGTCTTGTGAAATGAGATTGTTAGTGTGGATTTTATTTTACCGTGAGTCAGAGGTATATAAAAAATACGTCCATATTTTCCACTAATTTGGACCCCGGTTAGTCAAAAGTCCTAGTCCGTTTTTTATTACAGTGGAATGACGAGATCATGCCGCTCGCCTGATAGTAAGTCATACGACCGCCCATAACCAGTAACATACAGCCCCCATAGGGTTCGAAAAAAAACCGCGACACGTAAATCAATATCGTTTAATTTTGATGTTTATGATTGATCGAGTGACCAATACATGTATGTTACAATAAAACAGCATGGAATCGTGTCTAGTTTTTTGACTCATCCTAACTACACGGAACTTTGAATTACAAAGTATTCCGTCATATAAAATGTAATGTCACATCGAACCTTCGATGAGACAAAGGCACAATTGGATGCGCACGGGCAATGCCGCAACTGATTAAAAGGTTTTTGTCGCGCCAATATATTAAAAAAATGCATTAATGAGACAAAGGCAGTATGGCCTCGCAAAATGAGAGTGAACTTGATGACTTTGTTCCTCCAAATAAAATGATGTTTTAAGGCGCATTGGCATACTTAGCTCATTTTAAAAATTCTAACAATTGTGCCCTTATCTCAGCGAAGATACGACATGATGCTTAATAATTACGATAACTACAAAGTATCCAAACCGGACAACAGCTCCTGCACACTGCAGGATAATAATAGCATGTACTTCACACGCATTGCGAAGTTCGTTTATCATCAAAATGAATTTAAAATTAGTTGTTTCGACGCACATAACACAGCCCGGTCGTCATGTCGCCTCAAAAAAAATATAAATAAATTTAAATCGTCCCATGCTGTAACTCGTTGAAATTCCAGCGCTCACGTGGCAT
This sequence comes from Manduca sexta, assembly GCF_014839805.1. Taxonomy (NCBI): domain Eukaryota; kingdom Metazoa; phylum Arthropoda; class Insecta; order Lepidoptera; family Sphingidae; genus Manduca; species Manduca sexta. Next base: position 13,190,930 of record NC_051125.1, on the reverse strand, counting down.
GAAAACTCGGCAAAAAAAATATTTTTACGAAACAATTCCCAGGTCGAATGTTGAGTATTTTATGTCCGTTCGCGTTCAAGGTGTGTTGCGGTTCATAATCTCACATCATGGATTTGGTCAAGTAATATGACTGAATAGGCCGGTTACGATCGATTGAATCATCTGATGATAATGTGATGGAGATCATTGATTTTTTACCTATAAATATCCATAATATTAAAATAATCGTGGGTCGGTAGGTCTTTACGGAACACACATGATTACGGATAACGATGTTCTAGCGTGGTTTGAACCTGCAAAGTATTACATACATTCCTTAAGACAGAAATGCCTTTGTCTACGAAGGGGTATGCAGGCAGCGAGGTAATTTTTAATAGTTTATTTTTTTATTTATTTATTTTTATTTTTAGTTGCCAAGATTGGTCTGCTCAATATACATTCTAGCTGTCTCCGAATGCAACACGTCAGAACATGTCAGTAGATGGCTTTCCACTATCAATAAAATGGTCACCAAACAAACATATATCCCCACAAGTAAATACTCTCGAATTTATTGGCAAACCGTAAGTGCCATTGATATTTATTTTGCCTTTAGAAATATCTAATTCATTGATTGACTGACAACGCCCAGAACTTTGATTAATCATGAAATTTAATATAAGAGTCTACTTATGTAAAAAAAGTACCATATAACAAAAAATACTATACTAAAAGATGTAAATAATTGGGGAAAATAAATAAAATATTAAGTCTAAAATCTCAACAACATACGCAAGTAACAAACAAACCGCCATGTCATCCAGTTAGTAGTTGTAACGTTAGGCGCTGCCTTTCGAAGCCGCAGCAAAACTGAATCTCTTGAAACTCTATACTAAGATTACTGTATCTTGTTACCACGCAAACTTCCTCTATTAATTTACAGGCTCAATGAAAACAGGAACGTTTGGTATTAAATTTAAGGTTTGTTATCACTTGTGGGACTTTTGGCGTTGTGATATATTCGAGTTCAAATTCTATGTACTCTACAATCATTTTATACAAAAGATTTTACATTTTAATACATTTGAAATAATCTGAACCTTTCGGGTATGGCAAAATTTCAAGAGAAGAATAAACTATAAAATTAAGAACTTATATAAAGTATATGTCATATACAATTCCGAAGAATTATATAAATTTCTACTAAAGATATTTATTTGTGATTTTGTATAGGACCCACAATACCAATGGATAAGCATGTCCACTATTTCTTTAGAAACAAACATCCAACATTTGTAGAAGTGATTTACTGATAAATACAAGAACGCTACATATGAATCTCCATAAAGCCAGATCCTGAAAGACGTCTAGCAATTTTTTCTAAAATTTGGGTGACTGATAATGCCAAGACTGGCCTCAAATAATAGTAATAGACAAGCGTTGAAATCTCAAAGTATGGTATTGCACGCGCTTATCAGCTTGGCACATTAATAAGAAATGATTTTCGAAAAACCAGCTAAAATTATTCTATTTTAAACACATTATTTTCCATAATTCCAATACAGGTACTTAATTCAAATTTTGATACAGTTATATCTGAATTTACCTTAAAACCTTACTTAGTATCAAAACAAAATCACCCCTGCATACCCTTTCGGACTTCGTATTAGGACAAAACGATCTCGTGGGAAAAATACTCGATGCGGCAAACGAGGTTATGCTTTTACATCAACGTCATGACGGCTTATTAGTCTCTTAAATCCTATTTGCCGAGGAACCACATCGATTAACCTCCAGCGGAGATGGGGTGGATTTGGAAAAATATGGGAGACAAAATTTAAAAAAAGACATTTAAAAACGTACAAAAAATATTTAAGACATTTTTTATGTTTTAGTCGTCACACAAAAAGTCTATCTGGAGGTAGGCGGCTACCTGCGCTCATGAACTTTAGTCAAACGAAGGAGACATCAAGCTAATCCTGCAAATCAGAATTTAAAAATCTAAATAGTACATTTGAGGCTTTAAATGTTCTCGTAAGTTATTATAAAATATCCTGATCACTAGACAACTTTAAGGATTCAAATAAAATTATATTCACGTTTAAATGAGTAAAATAAATAAAATTGCATTTTGACGTAATATTCCTACTTTATTTGAAACATTTTAAGACTAAGATAGGTCTAGGATAATATCATGTCATGTTAACCCATTTATTGGTGACGTTAATATAAATAACTAACACGTATATTATTATCACGTTTAATATGAAACAGACAATCCAGACACATTATCAAGGACTCATGCCCCCCAAAGATTCTGAATACGTCCCTGCACTGCAGCCTATGAAACGACTGCCTTAAAACAAGTAAGAAAAAATGATTGAACTTTTTCAGGGCAAAACGGTAACCTGCTGTCCGTATTTGATTGATTGGAAAAATAAGTTAAACGACAATCATATTAGTTTTTAATGAAATGAGAGCTCTGTTAATAAATAAATATGACGTCTCTTTCGTATACGAGAAGTTTGGGTATTATTATTGCTTCCTTTACTCTGCTGCTAATCGGATGTGTACTTACACCGTTGTGTTTAAGGTAGAATGACATGGTACCCAGGTTGGGTATGTATATAGCATCACGCCTATTTCTTCTTTTAGGGGAGGCGGAATTGTAACACACCCACTTTTCGCAAATTATGTTAGGTCCCGTGTAATGGAAGGGAGCATATTTACGATTTATGAGACACGTTTCCAAACTCCGCGCTGATACTGAGAAGAAATACCCAATATCAATTTGCCTGACCCGGATTTGAATTCGAGAAATCAACGCAATAGTAGAACTGCGCACGCAATACTAACTACGCCCGCGTAGTCTGATGTACTGGATATTATGATAACCATCATCAATATTACACGAAAAACGCAGTGCAGTAACATTTAAATATTTGTAGTTAGTTTAGCTGTTGCTATTTATTTTCAGTTGCTACCCGACGAGTATCTCGTCTCTACATTTACTTGTGTAAAAAATATTTATACCTAGCTTATGCTAATGGCTCTATGGAGTGCTTTTACAAAAGTTTTGAAAGTTGTTCTAACTTTGACAATAATAGCATATTGTGTTAGCCATTTGGGAGGCACTACTTACATAACGTGGGGAAAGCCTCTGTATTATTTTGAGTACTTAAGCAAATTAATTTTCACTTCACTTTCTTACGTTGAAATTTATAAGACCAAACTGATTAAAATAGATAGTAACTACGTAGACAACTTTGGAAGGCTGAATGGCCTTGCTCAACCGAGATAACTGTTTCATAGAAAACCTTGGTTAACTGCATTTCATTCATTATACCTGGAACGCTTGGTGCCAGAACTGTGCGTTTCAAGAGATAATCTTCATCACCAAGTTGTGCACTCTGGAATATACTCCCTCCCACAGTGTTACCTCAGCGTTATGATTAATCTTTATTCAAATGAGTCCTAAAATAAAATTACGGATGGCAGCGGGTTGTTGGATTCTTGGTATGGGCGACGTCCAGGGGCTTCTGTCACAACTTACCATCAAATATTCTTTGAGCTCGTCTTCCTATAGCGACAGTATTATATTTTTTTAGATATACCCATTAACAGTCTTTGATATGCAACATACGATAATCTACCTCCGATCCCTGCAAAATTAGTTTCAGTTGTATTGTAGAATCCACATAATTCGAAGTTAGTATAACATACAAGACTTACTAGTCAAGACAATGTGCGACTGCTGTCTGTATTTATTTGTTTGTCGGCCTTGTACTAAAAAAAATACTCGACGAAGCCACTGAAATATACGTTATTTACCAAAATAAGAAAACGAATGCTAGGTTTCCTACTTTTTCTATGGCTTCTGACTCATATAAATGTTAGTGTATTAACAACATTCAGGGTAATTACTTGTTGCGTATTAATCGTACAAAGATAGATCTAGCAATAAATCTAGAATGTTAGCTAGAAATAAAATACAATACCATGAAATACATGCTTTGTTTGTATCATCCGGTGCTAATTGCTGGCTTATTAATATAGAGAATTCTTTTAGAGTTATAAACGAGATACAAAAACTGAATGAGATCATGACATTGGAAAGTGATTATGTTTTGGGTGTTGCTATTGTTTTTAAATGGTAATGGGAGTACTTCGAGGTGAGTGAATGACAGTGGAGAAAATGTTAATTAGTTTGTTGACTGTTTTAAATAGAACCATGCAATAAATATCTACCTCTACAGCATCTATAGGCTGACGTAACCGGGATGTATCACTATCATAAAAAATAACGTAAAATAAGTTTTTTGATGTATTTCGTATGGCAAATAACATTTTCGGATATACAGTAAATAGAGAAATAAAACTAGTTTTTGGACTTTATCGCGGTGTTTTATATTATAATTTTCTCTCGACGCGACGTTTCGGAGACTTTTTGGTCTTCATGGTCACTGGGTGGACTGACGTATTAGTCGTCCGATAGGTCAAAGATACAGTATCTACCTACATTTTACAATTGTATAAAAAATATTTCGATGTGTAACATTAGCGTATACATAAATCATTATGCAAAACATACAAACCTCTAGTTTCCCTTCTTACTTTATTATCCTCCTGAAACTGACCACACAGCGTCATTACACCAACCATTGGTGGTAAACCACCCATTCAGACTTTTGATAGCAGATTACCATAAAAAGTTACTAACTCCGTATAAAAATGACAAAAAATGGCCATAACAAGAATACAGTTCAAGGTGGTGAAAGTGCGAAGTATGACTTTCTAGATATTATTCAGTTTACGACTGTTAGGCAAACATCATAAAAATATTAATACTTTCAGAGATAATCCTTTTTGTTCAGTAAATAAGGATATTCCAAATGTTTTATGTTGCTGTTATGTGCGTATGCGTGGTATCAGCGATCTGAGGAATAGGCCATAATGCTTGAGAGAGCGAGAGTGGACTGATAAGCGTTTTTTAAAACCTACATCTTATAAAATTTTTTTAGCTCCATGAACACTAGACTTAGTTCTTTCTATAGTTGAAATGTAGATGAGTTACCAGATGATATATTTTACGAAGGTCAATAAAGAGAACAACCATACGAACCATTAAATTAGAAATCACTGCGTAGCACTGGCGTGTTTTGGTGGGATATTAATTAGATATTAAGTATCATAATGAACTTGAATTATACGGTGTTTGATTAAGTATATCCTTCGAACAAGAATGATAGCAATTATAGACCCATATCAAAGCAAAATAATTAGTAAAATAATAATTTACTAGGTTTTGTTCGCGGCTTCGCCCGCGTGAAGGACTTTTCCGGGATGAATCATTATAAATTAAGCCTATGTGTTATTCTGACGTATAACCAATATGTCTGTAAAGTTACATCAAAATCCGTTCAGTAGTTTTTTTCGTGAAAGAGGAATAAACATACATACATCCATCCTCACAAACTTTCGCATTTATAATATTAGTAGGAAATATACAGATTCGTCGTATTCAATAATCTTCACAGATAAATTTTAAAAAAAGCTAGGACTTTTAAATTTCATAATAGTTGAGTTAGCAATGATCAGATACCCAATGTGGTTCCGGGCTAGTCTTATCATTATGGAGTGGAATACAAATCTAATGAATGAAATATTTATTAGGTATTTATATATTCAATACATTTTCAAATGAAATGTACTGCAACCCAGTATTGGATGCCATTTTATTTATATTCTATTTAAAGTGCTTGAGCACTGCATGTTTAAAAAGTGCAAACGACGATTCCTGTTTAAGCGCTGCAGCGGACTTTAGTTCGAAGTCCAGATTTTGAACAAATAGTTTATATGGACGTGCGTGTCTATCACTAGAAAATATGTTAATGTTTATATCGCCTTTTCTTCCCACCATGTCGTCTCCATATCAGCAAAGGTCACGTTTCGGCGTGTGTCAAAGAATATTTTATTTCAAACATCATTCACACGTCCTCGTTACATTTCATTTTTATGTGCCAGTATTTTTTCATCGTACCTACACGTGTGGACTTTGTTGTTCGGCCTTTGTGGAGCATTACTAAGGAACTAATTGGGATTATGCAATGATCCCTTTGCTTTGATTTTTTTTAAATTAAATCTTGGATATATTTTTATTGAATTCTTAATTCAAACAAAGAAGACTTGGTATGCAATTTTTCATTTCTTTTCTTAAAGGTTGATAATTACTTTTATTATTTAATTTTCGGTTTAATTTGAAGAACTTTCAACCCTGAAATTATTCTCATTCAAGGTTACTTTTTGTATTTTTATTCAATTTGTGTATAATTTGTTTTCATATTCACCAGGCCAAAGATACTCTTTATATACATATAGCACGTTGGTTTTTTGCTTTTCAAACTAGACATGGACAAAATTATCGTAAAAAACGGTACAGCCAATCACAACAAATAGGAATTTGATTACGTATGTAATGGAGGAAATGTATCCATAATGACCAGGGAATAAGAGTCTTAATACTAAATGTCTTTAATACACATTTATATTTTGTTTTGGTTTAGATTAACTACTGATTAGCAGTGCCTCAAACCTAAATAGTACTGTTACTGCTTAGGTCGTTGCACATACGATAGACGAGTTACTAGCTCGTCTCGATATTTGCTAGCTAAAAAACCGCTGAAATTTAAATAGTCATTACTGTATTAATATTTCAAAAATAAATATCTTCCTTCGATTTTAATATCTCATTTTACCTTTTATTCGAATAAAATATTAAAGAAGTATTAAAAATGCATTTGCAAAGGTCACGTACAGAAACCTCGAAACAATCCATTGGATAAAAGGAATGTAGCCGCGGCCAGGAATAGATATAGCGATCTAGGCTAGAAACATAAATCAGAAAGTGTCTTTAAATTTATTTATGAGTGGTATCGGCTATACCTGAAATTCGGCTACCAGGTGGTATAATATAAGTAGTTTTCCTTTTTCGAAATCAAAGACCTTTAGTAGTGATAAATAATGAAACAAGTAAATTAACATCACGCATTCATCCCTGAAGGGGTATGTAGAGGCGCAACCAGGGCACCCACTTTTCGCCTAGCGTGTTCCTATCACCATATCGGGCACAAATTCCAGACTCGTGGCTGATACTGAGCAGAAAAACCCAAATATCACTGCCCGACACGAGATTCGAACCCAGCACCTCAGAGCACTGCGGTACCATGCATGCAGTCCAACTACGCCACTGAGGCAGTCAAAAAATGATCTAGATATTAATGTTTACTGTTGCTATGCGACAGATTTTATTGAATCGATTGGGAAGTTTTATACATCACACACAGCCTAAGATGTTAACACGTTCACAAACTTTTACATTAACAATGTCTATAATAAGCTGTTTTGTTTCTTTTTTAGACGGACATAGTAAAGTGGCTCTACTGCACCTGATGTTAAGTGGAGTGGATTCCAAAAGGCTTTCGACTGACTAGACATGATTACCCCTCGACAGTCGACACAATTATGTCGGCCTATTGGAACCGGATATACATGGGTTGATCTTGGAATGCGACACACTTACGTGGACAACTATGGCGGGTTTTAACACCTTATGGTGGTCGCTATCCAGGCGAATATAAAATATATCCTACCATCAAATTTAGATTCTGCTATAAAAACACCTACACTAGACCCTTCAGAACAATCTTGTCTAAAATCACAACCAATGAGACTGCATCTATCAAAACTATGTTTTACTTCAAACAAGCGTAAATATATACACCTCAACACAAAACCCAAGGGCAATATTGCAAAGGGCTCTCATCTCATAAAGGGAAACATACGTCAGTGTTAAACGTTGCCGGGATCGGTACAACACGATTCCCGGAAATTAAACGGGATCTGTTTTTCAAATAAATTATAGAAGATCCAAGAAAAAGGTTTGCTTTCAAAGTGATTCGATATCTGGTGGAATTGACAGTATAAAGAATGTATGATACGTATTTGGCTTTGTATGATATGATAAAGATTGTAGCAGTCATATTATGGATATTACAGGATTTGCCTGAAACTCCCGGAGATAAACACCAGGGCTCTTATTAATTATGACAGTGTAAATTCGAAAGACGGCCGTGTTATCTTCGTGAAATTAGCGTGGAATGGTATTCTGTATCCAAATTTCAATTGTGAGGAAGTGCTTTACGTGCTTCTTACAAACTGACAAAATAACATGTGACGTAAGGAATGAAGGGTCAAGTAACTTGTCGTAAAAACTAACTCAAACCTCAACTGCATCGTATCGTCGCAAAATTATCGACTTTTTGGAATTGCAGAAAGGATTTAGTTCATATTTCATAACTGACTGCCCGCGCGCAGCTATCACTAAGAGTTCAATTTACAGACAAACCTCTCTAGATAACTCACACAATGTATAATGATTTCTTATGTTTGCGCGAATGTAAGACAATGAAATAAAACTAGTTTTTAGATTTTATTGTCCACTCTGTCCGCTCCGTGACTATGAAGGCTGCAAACTTTTCGAAACATCGAGAGAAAATTAAAATATATAAAAACCTACTATAAAATCTAAAAACCTGTTTTATTTCGATGTCACATACTCCAAAATAAAATGAAAACCCACGGTTTCCTAATCCACAACACATATATGCAGTCATGTAACAAAGGCAATAGCAATATGTATTCCAGTAAATATCAATAAAATGCATTGCAACAAAAACGTACACTACCAAAAACGTCTGATTGAATCGAAGAAACGATCGTAAAATACAAATATTACTTTTTATGAACGTTGACCTGGTTTTTATTTCAATACGTATTGAGTAGATATGAAATTTAATTTTACTGCGATCGGGGCGGACGTAAAACATCCACTATTAAATATAGCGATGTCAACAGCAAACTTTAACTGCGACGCAGAGCCTTAGTTTGGCGTAAAGTGAGGTATATAGCGATTAGAATTAGGAGTGAGATATTTTTTTTATGAAGAAAATAAACTGACGGCTTAGTAGTCAATTATTTATTTATTTATTTAGCACTTCATATACAAATGTATACAGGCGGACTTATTGAATAATTAACTTAATTAATAATTAATTTTAATACTTAACTTATTATCGCTGAACATTTAATTTTGAAAAAGAATTAAAATATTTTTGCTTGGTGTACTACATTTAGAATTTCTAATACTACGCGTCTAATATCTGGTACAATGAGAAATTCTGCACCTCTTCATAATAATTTTCATCATATTATTTACCAATTTTTGAGTGAAAAATAATGAAACTAACCCTTAAAGAAGAGGGTTTAGTAGAAGTGGAAATTTCTTATAACTTTAAAATTATAAATTATGGGAATCGCGACAGGTACCTACGCTGCAATTTCACACTACTTTTTTGTATGTAATGATAGCTTTATCCACTCATAAAGACTGAAAATATTTTAATGTTCATTCCTAAAATTTAAAAGCAATGTAACTGCATCACGCCTTGGCAGTGTACGGATTGAAAACACTTCTGATCAAGCACCATCATCACTCATTTCTTGATAATTTCTTTTATAGGAAATTAATAATGTAACTTTAAATTCTAAAAAAAATATTGCCTATGGGTTTAATTTTTTTTCACGACTCGAATAATAAATAAATTATATTGGATACGGTTTTCCCAATTTGCAATATGCTTGAAGCAATATACACCAGATTATACATATTACCTGTAACATATACCCTAATATCCCATAATTTACCTTATCGCTTATAACTTACGGTGTCTAATGACGCAGCAGCAGTTCGGTGCCGTTAATTTACGGCGGCCATTACGATGACGTCACCGGGCGGTATCGCGAACAAACGACTTTTGTTACGGACTGCGACAAGGTATTGTCTAGGTCCATAGGCTTTTAGCGTTTTTTTGCAGACTATCCGTTTGTTAGTATTGAGATGTTGTCTAGACTTTAGAGAGAACTAAAATTAGCTTTTTAGATTTTATTTTGTTGTTCAGTGCTAGATTAGTAATTATTGAACCATTACACCTGTATGTCTATCTTCAGGTATATCAATATATATATATATATATATATAGGTATATGTTTTCACATTTTAAACACGTTTGACTCGATTTCATTACATAAACATATGTTTTTAGTATTGGAGTTGAATCCGCAGCCTCAATTTTACAAGTTCATTCAATCCTACTCATCCAGAACAACATTAATATTCTCACTCCACCAAGACCTGACTAAAACATGAATAAATCAAATTAGAAACAATAAACCTGTATATTTAAGATTGTACAAATTATTAGCAAGAGAAAATTATTACTGAAATAAACAATTAAGACCTTGCAATTTGAGAATAAACAAGGTTAAGTGAAAAGTTTTGGAGCATTATTTATTATTGTGAACTAACTCGCGAATAATAAGTAGTAATATTAGAAGTTAAAGTGATTTAGTTCTGTACTATTATAAAATAAGTATATATAACACTGCCTGAACGAAGTATTTTCTGAATCTGCTGATCGTATTCTGAAAATTCTTTCACTAATAGCAAACCTCATTATCCTCAATGCTAATATTTATCCCTGAGTAGCATTTTTATTCCTGGAATGAACTTTCTCGGTGAGAGAGTGAATGAGAATATTTGATAGCAAAATTAAAGTTATAGTTATTGTAACAAAATATTATATTTTAAATTTCTCATAGGTTTTTTAATGCAATGTTCAGACGTAGCTATTTATGATGACTCTTTCATGGCAGGAAGAATTTCCATTATATTTTCGAAGGGCCTACACTTAAATAGTGTAAAAGTAACACGTAAGTTTGTTGCGTTCCGGGATCAGCCTCTGTAAATCCAGTTCCAACAGGCCGGCATAATTGTGTCGACTGCCGAGGGGTAATCATCCCTCTTCAGTCGACATTCTACTCCACTTAACATTAGGTGCAGTAAGGACATGCTGTGCCCGAATAAAAAAAAATTACAATCAAAGATATTTCTTATATATTTTTTATTTAGATTATATTCTGATATAAAAATTTATGATGAATTACGTCACAAGAAAAATAATAATAATATTTTCAAAGGCCCACACTTAAACAAAATCACAGGCAAAGGAACTATATATTCACAAATAAAATCATCAGCTAACAAAGTTCCAAATCTAGTATAATAACTGCATTTGAATGTTGTATACGATAACGTATATACGAGTCACGAAACTCATTACGATACGATTTTTACGAGGACTATTTCCATTTGGCATTTATTCCTTTGTGCCTAAAGTACACATTTACAGAACAGCCGACATTGAGTTAGTTATGATCAAACTTTGGCTGTAGTTGCGACATTAGTTGTAGTGTAATATACATTAGCTTTGAGTATGTATGCTGTTGGCTATGTTGGTATAGGCTCTTAGAAAATATATTGAAACTGATGGTTGGGCTCTTATATGTGAGAGCCGTCTGTGTAGGTACCATCGCAATGTCTATTGCTGCCGCCAAGCAGCAGTGTGTAGTCACTATTGTATTTCGGTTTGAAGAACATTGTAACCAGTGTAACTACTGGACATAATAAGACTTAACATATTATGTCTCGGATAGCGAGCGCCGTGAAATATCAAACAATACTTTGTAATTCAAAGTGTTGGATGGTGTTTCTACCGTTTATGTGCGGTATTGCTTAACATCAGGTAAAAGGCAAGCTCGGCATATCATACAAAACAAAAAAAAAGTATAAGTAAAATTATTAATCACGAAATCAATAATCAACAAAACTTAAAAAGACCCAAAAATATCTCAAAACGAAGTTATAGTAATAAAAGATTTTGATTCCCAAATGTTACTTGCAGTAATAAAAGATTTTGATACGCAACATTTTATTCACGCTTCCATAACAATGCCTTAAAGGATTTTTGTTAAAGTTTTCAAGCGCAGACGGGTTTACTGCGTCACCGGCTAGGTGGGGTACTCAGAACACTTCAGTCGGGATGAAAGTGGAAGCAACTAGCTAAAGGACATCTCCAGGCTTTAGTGCGGGAACAGGATACAAATCTTGCGATATTTTTTGTTTTGCATATGTAGTCTTACTTGAATATTATGTGCGAATTTATTTTTGAGATATCTCTTTAATGTTTGGTGGAATTTAAAGAATTTAAAAGTTTAAGAAAATTTTTGGATGTTTGGTAATAGTAAACTTAGAGATAGCTGAACGTTCTTTAATTTATTTAATGTTCAATATAAGATGCAATGATAAAATGCCTTTGTTCTATAAGCCACTTTATATAAGTAATAATTAATTATTCTCATGTACCTTGACTAGCGTAATTATGTGACGAATAAAGCATTTTATTTTATTTATTTTACGGATTTGGATGGAATGGCACACAGATAGACCACGATCTGGGTTAGCATATAGGTTTTTTGTCTAGGTAACTCGCTCCCATAGAATTCTTTTATCTTACTTTTAAATAAATTAGTGCTGTCATCGTGCACGTGCTCAAGTGCATATAGATCGGTAAAGTAATTTAGGGACTTTTCTAGCAGGAAACGCGTTTAGAACAGGCTAATAGTAAGCATCATCTAGAAACTGATTACAATAAAAATTAAAAACCAATTTAAAAACTAATTTTACTTGTGATCTTCGAATTGAAATAATAACCTCACAATTTAAAGCTGAAATAAATTGCCCCCAAATAAAATGGTTGTATTTATCAGATAAAATAGCACATGAAGCAAATTTGTCTACGATAGGAATTGAATACTCAAAATAGAACGAACGCTGCCTATGAACTAATGAGACAATTAATATTTCAAATGTTACCCTCGATTTAGTCAAATTGCCCAATAGATAACAAATGTGTTCCTACAATACCTAAAATACGCGTATTAGGAATGCTAAATACGTTTTGTTTACCACGTAATAGTTGCTAGTTGGTATACCATTTTTATTATAGAGACGTTTTACTAAGTGATGGGATGTGAATGAAGTCTTCAAGATGAAATTTAACAGTGATATCAGCAGGGCACGGACGTTCTGGAGTGAAGGACATGAACTGGCAAGCGCAGTATTGGATGTCCATGTTACGAAATGGACAGATGACTTAATAAAAGTCACAAGAGGTCGCTGGATGCGGGTTCCTTCCAATTCGTCGATCTGGAAATTTTTGGGGGAGACCCATGTTCAGCAGTGGATATCCTGCATCTGCTGATGATGATGAGCAACTCGCATATATTAATGTATAAACAACAAAAGTAACATAAAATGTCACAGCCTAAACGCTCTTTCAAACAAATGACACGTAACTACACTTCAAACATTCGAAAACGAAAAAAACAGGCGTTGAAAATCGCTTTAATACAGAAAGTTTCATCGCACGCGGCGCTAGGAAGCCGATGCGGAAGGAAACCCGGCGAAAAGTGGAAATATGAGTGTCTAATTCCAACTGCGGGGCGTTAACACGAGCTTGAGCAGTAACGTGAGTTTAAAAGTGACGTGACGTCGAGTTTCAAATGTACTTATTGGTTATAACTCGTATAACTTTTGATGTTTGCTACTAGTGATAGTATTTGCACCAACGTAATCTATATATAAGTGTCAAAAGGCCTACTCTTTTATTAAACATGTCTATTTAATTTGGCCAATGATTTTGTCTGTTATAAACCTTCATTTCAGGTGATAATATTCCTGAGGGAAAAGATGTTACTGACTAGGCAATACGAACTCTATTAAATAGTACAATAATGATGTATGTTTATTAAACTGCATTTCAGTTAATAGTCCTGGGTGAACAGATGTTCTTGACTAAGCAATAGGAACTTTATTGAATAGTAAACTTAGAACTTATTATACGGGGGATTTGTTAAATCTGCAAAACATTAATGTCGCAAAAAGTGATAAAATCTACTTCTGCAAAACGTATACATCACAAAAAATGATAAAATCTACTACATACTCTTTGAATTAACACGTTTTAAAACACTAACGTTTGAAGAGGTTTGAAACAACTAATTACAATTGCACAAATAGTTTTGGAAAACAGACTACATTGTATCATAGTACCGCCCACGGATGTCCTGTCAACACCCCAAACGACCGCGTAGTTGCGTCACCAAAATCACAGTAACTTTGCAAACACTTTCAACTTGGTCATGAATAAATCCACAATTACTCTTGAGTACTGATCTTAACCTAAGTTAACAAAATAAATTAGTTTACCTCTCGTTTGTTGACATTATAAATGCTGGTGGTAGGATATTTGTATTCGCCCGAATACGACCACCACTACATGTAAAACTCGACACAGTGGCCCACGTGTGTCACTTACCGGTACCAGCCGGGCATGACTGGAGGAGTTATCTTCTCCCATCAGTCGACATCTAGACCCTCTCTACTTACCATCAGGTGCAACTGGGACACATTGCCTTCCCAAATGAAAATGAAATAGATAGGTACTCTAAATTCAAAATCAGGTTCAGTAATGTTAACAGCTAGTAACTAGCAAGAGCTGGCGCAGGACAGTGACAGCTGGAGAACTCTCGTTTCGGAGGCCAAGACTCAAGACTCTTGAAGTAAGTAATGTTTACATAAGTTAATAGGAATAAAATGTCTTGGTGATATAGCATGTTACTGTAGGAAATTTTGAACAGCATAAATACGTGAGCCTTCTGGAATTGGAAATCGCGGTCGGTATTGCTTATAAACTAGTCGTTATCACATTGTATGGATACAAGCTCATGGGAGCGGGTGAATTTGTTGTGCCTCTGTCTACCCAGACAAAGTTACACTGTATATTGCTACATACTACTACTACATATATGTACATAAGCATTACCGCCCTATGATTTGTGTATCATTGGAATAAGCCCCAGTCAAAAGACAGGCGTTCAATGAATGTGTCGGAACCCTTTCACTATTATACTCATTTTGTATAGATAATTTCAAATGTTAACATTCCATTGCTCGTTTTGACTACAATAGTTAATGCTTAATGCTTATTGAATGCCTATTTTAACTAATTCAAATGATTTCGTTAGTGTGTGAGTCTATATTGGATCTTATGGTAAATACAATGTCATCTCCTATTAATTAATATATTAATTTAGTATTAATATTAACGTCATCCATAGCTGTGTTTCTCTACGATATCCTTATGCCGTGATCCTAGGGTTGAAAGTCTGTCTTCTGCTATCTTTTTTTAGCCCATTATGCGTGATATTTAGGATGGTTTAGACTTCAATCTACGAATAAGTCTTTGTTGAGTCTATTATAATATTACTATGATGGAATATTCTTGCCTTTCTTATGGATACAAATCACTTCTAGCAGAATTTCGGCCACAGCGACTAATCATAACAGAGACCACCCAGTTACGCAAGACAAGTTATAGTAAGTACACAAGTACTATAATATCTCCTGCGTACCACTACTACGTAACTGCGTAATATAGAGGTGCATTCTTCGTTCTTTCATTTTCTTAATCCAGTGAGACGGCAATCCGACTGCCCGGAGAGAGATCAGGCGCAGGTCTAACGGCTTTACATGCTTTGCCTATCTCATAACTATCAGTTAAGTAAAAATAAGTAACATTTCTGTCCCACATCTCAATCCCTGATGTAAAATAGTTAACTAGTTAACTTCCAACTTCTCTTCTAAAATAAATAGACATATTTTAATCTTAAATTAAAACCGCGCCGAACTAATTTTGTACAAAGTAACAAATTTGTAACAAAAGACGTACAATATTTAGGTCTTCCATTCACCATTCTCGTAACAACTCATTTACATTTTCATATGAAACATATTAGACGTCCTACTTTATGTCGGCAGTAAAGAGTCTTCCTGCCGCCTTATAGCACGACCATCTTATTACTTTGTTGTATTAAAGTTGAAAAAAGTAGACGAAAATTACTTGGCAATTTATTCTTCTCTTTAAGACGAGGTGGATGGATTTGGAAGTTTTATGGCATATGAGTTATGTTTAAACGGTTTTTTGTGTAAAACACTTTTTACTTTTAAGGTTGACATAAAGTTGGTAGTCGTAAAAACCAAGCCAAATCATTACTATGATAAGCAATAGGGTATTCAGCTCTGACCCTTCGAATGTATGTATTCCCCTATACAGGCAGATAGAAAAATAATACTTTGATTTTTAAGTAGATATAGTTTGGGCACTTGATGGTAAATGGTCTTCAGCATACATGAAGTAACTTGTCGGAGATATTGTGGATGCATTTCTACCCTAATGATCATCTGATCATATCATGATGATGATGATGCATCATCATGATATGATCAGATGCATCATGATGCATCTGCATGAAGGTTGTTCACTATTAATGAACATATTATAATTATTTGACTCTTAAAAAGTCTGTACTGTGCATAACCAGTTTAGTGAACCTAACAATAAAAGAATAATAATAATTGTAAATAATCTGATCATTATATTCGATAACCTGAAAAAATAATATTTTTAAATTGCACATCCATCTTCCAATGGGCGAGTACGAGCTTGACTTGATACTGACTGATAAAATGTTCAAATAAATAATAAGTCTGTACAGTCAGCCACATAAATAGCTGAACAAATTCAAAAGTAAAAATCGCCTATACGCATTAAGTTTAATCAATAATATTTTCTTCTTGTGATAAAATAAATAAATAAAGCCATTTCATTTTATTTTTGTGAAGAAAATTTTTTTAACAACACAAAAGTGTATAGGTAATTGGTAGTTTTGAATTTGTTCACATATTGTGGTTGACTACATATGAAACTATACTCCAATCTTTTTATCGAAACAAAAACGTTAGTCCATTTTATACATGATTTTGTTTTCAAAATAAACACACGTGCCTATTTGTCAGACCTTTAAGCCATTTTTGACCTCCAGACTACGTAATGCTGAAAAAAGGTCAGTTTGTTTCAATTTTTTCTGTTTACTTGTAAAGGCGTTTACACACCAAATGTAAAACCTTTGATGCTTTGTCTTTTAGACTGTGATTCTGTATAATAAATTGGATTCCCTGAGGCTTTAAAATACGACATCGCTATAGTAAATATATAGAGTTCGATAGCCTTGCCCCTAAGACATCGGATAGTCCACTCAGACGAAGAGTGGGTATCATAGTCGCATCTCTGCCTACCCTTTCGGGAATAAAGGTTGCCGCGTTTCTAAAATAATATAGACAAACACAGCCCTAAATCTGTAATAACAAAAATGTATTAATGTGGAGAATTAGGAAGAGCTTTGCTAGCAAAATAAAAACAAATAACACGGAGCGGAAACGTAACGCGGACGTTTTATGATTATCTTGATGCACACGAAGTAATTTTATTACCTTATCTTAGCAATGCGATAATTTATGAAAATGTTTGGATGTTTGTTAGAAGTAAACACAGCTGAACGGATTTGCATGGTTGACATATGGGTAGGCCATGGCCAGGGCATGCCCAGGATTAACATATAGACATTCAACCCCTATATTATGCAAACGTAGGAAGTAATGGATATTCTTGTTTTTAAATTGATGGCACTGGTTTTTATGGTATTTTGTAGCGGTAAAGTCTTTCACGCAAGCGAAGCGTTGAGTAACCCCTAGTGCAATATAAATCGCAAAAGTTTAGTTTTCTCGATAATCTCAAAACTAGTATTTAGACTAAATCCTTTTTCTAGTTATTTTAGATGGCAATGATATCAGATATTGGATTAATCTAGAAATAAATATAATAGAAAGCAATCTAGCAAACCTGTTAAATTCCGCGCGGATACTAAATCATTATACAGAATTCAAATTCTCAAGTCGGGTTTTTTCCTTAACATGGCCTATAATTAACATGTTAGAAGGGGTTATCATGTTGCCACAGCTTTGAAGTTGGGCTAACGAACATTACTCTGGTGTTTTAGCCAGTGTACGCGGGTTATACCTTGTTTTAACCTACCAAAGGTCTAACAGATTGCCCTCGGCTATGAATCCGCCTTATAATTCATGTGAAATTACTTGGAATTTTAAGATTATTGGTGAAAATTATGAGAAAACAAGTATTCTTGATACATTTCAATAAATATTACAGGTAAGTGAACTCTAATACGATTTACAAAATGGTTATCTTGGTGTAGTAAATGTAATGCTTCACTTTAGTATAAGAGCCCCCTGATCTAAAAAGTCCATTGCATCTCGTTAAAATGGATTAATTGTTTCGAAGATCAACTCCAACATACAAAAAAGACATCCGTTTTAGAATAACATGTATAACCACAAAGCTGTAGAAAAAAGTCGAAACCAAAGACACTGTAATTTTATTTATATCATCTCTACCTCTTGTTCTACAAAAATTAAATCCTACGCAAGTCAATTTACCATTTCGTTTGAATTACAATATAATCAAATATTGAATGGAGAATAGTTCTGAACTCGTGAAATGAACAAGTCACCGTCAGAATTGTGGCAAAATTGCCGAGCGCGATCAATCCGTTCGCCTACCTCTAACCACTTGTTGGTGAGTGTTTTGACGGGATAGTCACTTGCACGGGTAAGTCGAGTTTAAATAAGATAGCTCCTGGCATTCTGCTGGGACGACGCTGAACTAGAGGTCGCGAATCCAATTTTTACACCGTTTGATATTGTTTCTTTTTTGGGTGTAGTTGCACAGAATATAATATAATTTAACGTAGTCGCGAGATACATCCCAATGTTTTTGTTACTGTAGAACTAACTGTAATAGATTAAGTGCCTGAAAATACCATTTGTAGTTAATAATTTTGTCTTCCACTTTGCTATGACGGGAAGGAGAAAAATATTTCCAACGCCTCCCTATCCTGTTATTTGGTTAATTTCGTTGCGGTTTAGGACTAATTAGTGCTCCAAGAAACCCGCCGAACTTCACTGCTTAGAGTCATAAAATGCGTGCTACTGCTGCTCCCTGCTTGCAGAATTGCAGTGACAGGGGTGAGAATGACATAATGTCATACATTAGACATCTAATGGTGTATTTATAATTTATTTTTCTAATTATGATTTATTTACCTAATAATGAACATTTGATTTTATATCGTTAATAATGTCATTAGCATTAAAGCATTAAGTTTATATAAATTTCCACTTGCAAAGTCTTCTCTCGGAAACTATTGTTAATGCGAATTGAATTGTTTATTGTTATTAATTCTGTGAATTGGTTTATTGTAATATGAAAATGCATCATTATAAAATCATTTCAAACATAATATTCCAATCGAAAATTCACGCACAATATCAATTCATAGACTTCCTTTGTTACAACATCGTAAAAACGATTTAAATCCTTAATATTGCCTTATGGATTGAATAATAAATAATATGGAAACATATTCCAGTCGTTTCGTAAGTTTATTAAAAGTAATGTTTACATAAAATTTAGTAATGTGTGATTAAGATTAATATAAATCGAATGCATGTCGTGTCGAAGGCTATATAAAATACGTTATTATTTTAAAACAGCACTCTTAACCACGTTATTGTCACCTTTTTATTCCTTAGCATCATTCAATTAAATGAAAGATTTAAATTCAGTTACCATTGGAATAAATTATAATCTTTAAAAAATAATATTATACAAATTACTGTCACGCTAACATACAAACATTTATCGACAGAACCGAAGTTTAAGACGAGCTTGCGAGGATCAGTAATGGAATAAATATTTGTGCAACATGAATAAAATCCGCGGATACAAATAAAAGTAGATTTAGATGACAGTAACTAGAACGCCAACTGCCATTAGCGTGTTGAAATCGCCTTGCAAGCCGATCGGACAAACCAAACGCCGCACCACAGGAACCGTTCGGGGCAACGTTCAAACGATGTAATTGCTGGCCCATTGTGAGAGTTGATCCAATTGCACCATTACTCTGCCATTACCTTCACCAAAACGTATAGTTAATTTTTATTGTACGTACAAATTTATCACCGTTTTACTGGAGTTTTATATCTGTTATAAAACTCGGGGTGTTCGAAATTTTTATTGCTTCGAATTCGGTGAATTTTTAATTTCGCACTAGTTTAGGTATGCGAGTTGTAGTTCATGGAATTGTATAAATTTTGATTATAGTGCAACAAAATTGTTTCCCGTTTTGTACAAAATTTTATAACAATAACCTCGCGCTTTTATCTCCTGATTTCCTATGTTTACGCGAATGTTAGACATTAAAATAAAACTATATTTCACGGTTTCGGATTTCATGGTCACGGTTACCACGAAGGCTGCAAAGTCTTCGAAACATCGGGAGAAAATTATAATATAAAAACCGCGATAAAGTTCGCAAATAGATTTATTTTAATCTCCGAAGAGTAGTTAGAAAGTATTGCTCCTCTACTTATTATGACGAAAGAAGTAGTAAAGTTACTTTGATCGTTTACATGGTCATATTAACAATGTGTTAATAAATAAAACAGCATACTCATCTTTACATCTACTAAGATTGTGCCAAAAATCATATTCTATCAATAATGATATTTTTTTAACCTTTAGTAATATATTGCTAATATACTGTGCTGTGGGTGTATTTCTAACTGAAAGTATGCTGTTGTTGTTGCAATGAATTCTCTTGGAGTAGCTATAGTGGCATTAGGATCCGTAAAATTAAAATTACTTTTATTGATATTTATATTGTTCGAAACACTTTTTTATTATACATCTACATTCTACGTTTCAAGTCACTCATTGTGAAGAGTTATTATCAAATACATAATTATTTGGTTTCAATAGTAACGCAATGTTTAAATAACCCTGTATATTGGACAGCACCATTTTTACCTGAGAATCAAACCCAGACCGTCGCCCTCGTTAGAAAGCAGCACTAAGCCAATGCAGTAGATACAAAAAACCTTTTCAAATAAATTGATTCATACGTTCAAAATGAATATTGTAAATCAAAAACGTGATTGTATTTGAAATTTTTATTTAACCTTTGTGTACAAACTATTACATTTAACATGCACATTGTTTGATGAAACTATGGAATATTAAATGAAAATTCCTATACATGATAATAAAATATTTAAAAAGAGATTTTTTTTTGTAAAATTATATAGTTAAAATTAAATACTTATTACTCTACTTTTCTCAGTTTTGCTGCTACAAAAAATATCCATGTCTTATTTTAATAATTATAATAAAAAATTTGTCTTTTTTATATTTAATACTGTGATTGGACTGTGTTTTTGTAAGATCGTAATATTATCTTCTGTTTTCATATTATATATTTACCGCTTAAGCTGCTGATTTTTTAATTACAGGATTTGATATATCTTTATGCCAAATTTGGGAATAGCGAAATATGCGGATACGGGAATCAATCTCAGAAAATATGCATAAAAGTATTTGACTACAACTACGCCATGTTCATGGAAAAGTCAACTAAACATCCAAAAAAAATAAGTAATCATTTTTAATGGATACTTTTCTTAGTATTTAGGAGCTATCACACATATACACTCACCCCTTTTATCCCCGAAGAGATAGGCAGAGGTGCAACTTGTGCATCTACTTTCCGCCGTGTGTACTCCGTCCCATGATGAGATAGGGTCGAGCCTATAGTTATAATGGACACAAATTCCAGGCTGATACTGAGTAGAATAAAGCAATATCAATTTGCCAGACCTGGGGTTCAAACCCAAGACCTCAGTGCTGCAGTCGTACCATAATATAAATACAGCAACCGAAGCAGTCAGGAACTATAAATTAAGTAAATACTATAAAACTATTTTACATGGGGACGCCTTCCCCATTACTATGAAGGCTGCAGTCTTCGAAGAGAAAATCTTAAAAACCGCGGTCAAATCCAAAAAACAATTTTATTCCAATGTCTAACATTCGCGTTAATATAAGAAATCAAATACTATAAAGATAGTCGAAACATGGTTAAATATTTGTAAAATTTAGTTTCATAGTTCCTTGATATAGTACCAGAAGGTAAAGAGCACGCATGCATAAGCTAGATACAATAATAAAAAAATGCTTTAATGCAGTAATTCACTACCCAATACTGTTGATAAATAAAAAATGCGGAAATAACCGGTATCGCCGGAATCGCCGGTAAAACAGTTACCATTTTGATGACTCCTAAAAATGCACAATCGAAATGCGAACGACAATCCGAAATTGTCAGTTATAAAGCCATAACAGTCTATTAAACTCACCGGCGACGATATGAACTGTACCGGTAAAAACCGGAAAACCGGAATACCGGTAACATTTCATTCGTTCAGGGATGTGCGAGCTCTTGCGTAAGAATTTTTTTAATGACTATGTTTTTTAGTAGCCGTAATTGGTGTCAAAAAGTTTGCAACGCTCGGACAGAGTTAGAAGTTTAAACTTTTTTACCTCTTCATTTTGGATTTAATATAATCCTGATCCCTCAGCTTATTTATATGATAATATGACAGGTGATCTAAAAGTTTAAGTCTCGGCAAAATATTATACGTTAGCGAGCTCGGTTCGTTATTAGGGCTTAAAAATTATAACATTTGCATTGTATATAATTTCATTTCATAACATCACCTAAGGGCTATTCAAACATATTCATTTTAACAAAAATATGATAAATAAACGATAATAATTTGAAAATAAGGTTCAATCTCCCACGACAACCCTAAACGGGCAGCAATGCAACACAATCGAATTATTTTCTGACGAAAAAGCAATAACACGTCCCCGTAGTCGGTCGAATCGTAGTAAAATAGCCGTCAAATGAGATTGCTATATGAATGTATCTCGCAGTGTATGGACACATTTAAAATATTGCATGGACTGTGAAAAATATAAAAGTGAGAAAGATAAAAACGTAATAGCGAATTTTTGATCGTTTTATATCAACTATAAAGTAAATTATGTTTATAGTAGTACATAGAATGAGCTTTCAAACTGGTTAGTTGGTGACGTAGCTAACCGTTTGCATAATCAAATGATTGTTGATGCCAACCTTTGAAATGATGTGAGATTAACAATCAGGAGATTCTTAGGTTTTAGAATTGTTTACATGATTTGTAAGAGTTCTGTAACATTCATTCCTCATTTGATTATGTACTTTTCAGATAATTTTATATTTTCCCTAATAGAGATATACAAATTGTTTGAATACAATAATTATATAAATTCAGACATATTATGTGAAAGTCATCGTACCCGCTAAATTATAAAATGATATAAGATGTTTATTAATGTTAAATGGGGAGGACTGAAAACCAGCGTTGACCGGTGTTGTGGTAACTACTCACTGTCAACATAAGCCGAGTCCACTCCTTTTGGCACTCAGTTTTAAATCATGTATTTATCTATACAGTTTATAATTATGTATCGTGTAATAAGTGGTGGTAATAAACAAGTGATTTTTTTATAATTTGTGTTATTTTTGAGTATTCTGGTGTACGTTATTCCATTGATAACATTTTTAAATACGTTACAAAGAATATTAAACACCTATAGTCAGTAGCGTTCAATGAACCCATAAATTATCCTCAAATTCGGTGAATAAAAAAAATCCAACGAATATTTTACTTTTGAACAAATTGTTTTTAACAATGAGTTAACTTCGTTTGGGGGATGGATAAAGCGATTTCGATTGCAATAATGCGATGATTCTGGCTAGTGTTGTTATTTGAGGAAAAACTGTGACAAAATCTGCAAAATAGTTATATTTAAGGCCCGGCCAAGATGTTGGGTAATTGTTAGATGTAAATTCTGAAACCACTGAAAGAATTGGGAAGAAATTTGACGTAACTTTTATTAACATTACTATTTTTCATCCCTAATAAATACAGAGTGACGTTTATTCCCGAACTAGTTGACCTGACAGACGTTGTCCCGTCCTAACTATGAATTTGCAGCGCGCTTTCTGTCAATCGCTGAAATTAACTTTTCTTAAATTTTCTAACGTTCCGCTCAACTTCCTGATTTTTTTATTTTTCATAAGATCCTTCTCCTGACAATAACAAACACAACAAAAAAAAAATATTTGTGAAATCGGTCCAGCCGTTCACGCGTGATAGCGTGACCAAGGGAAATAGGGATTCATTTATATATATATATATATATATACGTCCATTATGGAGACGAAACCGCAAGCAAAAGTAAGTATTATAATATTACTTCAAAGTATTTGGCCAAGTTTTACACCAAGTACGTAACAAATTCCTCGGCTTAATGAATGGTGTCCCTAAGGCTTAAAGAAGATATGAGAATTTATAGTCTTACCTTTAATAATCCTGATTGGTTTAAGTGTATTTAATTAATCCAAGCCTCGACTGGGAAAATACCATATAGAAATTAGTATTGTATTAAAATTTAACGATAAATAGGGAAACTATATTATTAAGATAAAGATATATTTTATTCTCCAAATATGGGTAAATAACGATGACTAAACATGAGATTTACCAGAGCAACCATATTTAACCAAAACATGGTATGCAAAATTACATTTTCTTCAAGAGTATAATATAAGAATTTTTCAAAACATTAATATATGAAGACAGAATTTTGCACCCTTTTTCAACATAATTACAGCGGGCGATTTACTAGCCCATCACTTGAGTGACAGGTTTATGTACCTCAAACCAGCGTCTCGCAAAATCACTCGTGCAGTCATTGCTTAGAAGGGCTTTATAGCCCTTCTTTCTTCTTTTATAGCATTATTGCTATTGGGCGCATCTCAAACCCGGCGCATCAATAATGTCGCTCGCTTTTGCACTATCACACTAGAATCATAAGTCTAGGTATAAATTTTAATATTATTTTGATAGTGATATGTATAAAACAAAAGTCCCGCCATAAAAGCAAATTGAGTAGTCAAACAATCAATCAATCCAAAAAACCGTAGAACTGATAATTGGGGTGTAATTATGGAAACAATGGTAATAATCAGGTCTGGTTAATGAAATAAAATGAATCGAAATCAAGTGATCCCATTGGTCACGGGCGTTCTGTGTAATTTTTGTTCTGCATACCGATTCATAGAATAGGGAATACCGCATGTTGTTATTAAAATAATAATATCTCTGTGCCAATGCGAGGCATTCAACAAAGGGATTGTTATGTAAATTTCTACATGCATATTCCATACATATTTTTTATTCGTTGAACAGATCAAATTCCTCCAACTAACGCTCAAAATGCTTGAATATTTCAATACGTTCCGATGTTTTGATCGAAATTCCATTTCACCTTAAAGTTTTACTGAATGAAATAGGCTTTGCGTTTTTCCAGAATGAAGGATCAGCTACATTTTGGGGTGTAAGGGTGATCCATTTTCCATTTGGGGGGAAAGCAGCCCCAATGCACCGGTGGCACCCATTATTCTTTCAACGAATGCAAAATAAACTTCGGTGCGGCATCAAATAGTAATTCGGAAAAACTGGCAAATGTCGACTCATGAACATGATGTCAGCGTAGGGTTATGAGAATGTGGAACATGCAAATTTAGGTTATGCTCGTTTCATACGTAATTCTATCATGGCCGCTAACGAAAGTTTGGGTTACAGAACAGGAGGAAAGATTTTAAATGATGTGTAAGTGGATCCGAGTGTCATTGTAGTACACGGTGATGCTCACGGTTTCGCATGTGTGAAAATCCTTGCCCACAAAACACTGGAGGATTTCCAAAAGGGAACCCAGCACAACATAATATACTAATAAATGCGGCCTGCAAATCGTCTTAATGATAATGGGATTCTACATAAATTACGAAAGGGAAGTCGACAGGTATCAGGTCATATGGACTCTTCGCCACCGGTAGGATGACAGCAACGTCTATTTAATAAATAGGATTAAAAATTATATTATTTTACATGAGATATTTCACTCAAATTCGTTTAGTAGTTTCTGCGTTTACTTCTAACTTCTGTGAAAATATTTGGATATTTGAACATAGGAAACAATTTTCGCAAATTCTCGCATTAATATTATTATTAAAATAAGTTAATTTAATTTCCATGATAAAAAGGAAAGGGTATTAATTAAAAAAAGATGCATGAAATGTATACCAATAATGGTCTCAAACACATTACTTACTACACAAACATCAACAACAAAAACAGAAAACGTAACTCATCACACGAAGAGAATACCAACCAATTACACGAAAGCCATTACGCAGTTTTGTCTCTGCAAGAGAAGAGCTGAAAAATTCCAGGGTATCAACCCTGCACTCCGAAACATCGGCGTGGAGCCGTAAAACGTTGTACACACGGCTAATTTTATTTCGCGGATGAACCCACAGCGGGAATAACGATAGTCCGACGGGCATTGCGAAAAAGTGCGCGTTTGCATTCGTTAATGGACCGGTAATTCAAAATGTTCAGCAATTCCAATTGTGCCTTTTGTTAACATTGTCTTGCGGTTTGCTTTTGCAGGCGTGTATTTTGCATTTGCATTTTGATTTTTATTTTCACGTTTATAAAGGCAAAGGATTAAAATATAGGCAAAATTAATTACAAGTTTTTGAATTTTAATACGCATCAAAAACCTTATTAAAAATTATACATAAGAGAAAGTATTATAAAGAATTTATTATACTATTGGACTGATATAAATGATTAAAAGAAAATGAATAATTGTATGATACGAACTAGTGTACACTAGAATGAAGTTTATTGAATTAATGGAAATATATTTGAATAATGTTGATTCCTATTATAGCCCGAGTAATTTTATTCTAGAACCCATATTTTTCATTGCAGAATTGCTTTCAACAAAAACATTCGGATCAAACGAACTGTTATACAAGAATCCTGAGTGAATTTCTTTTGTGTTTTTACCTGGTGATAATGTTTTTATAACACGAACTTATTTATAATACATTTCATCTAAAATAACAAATAATCTATGTACGTTTTATCAAAAAAATAAATCACGAAAACTAAAAACAACATAAATTATTGTGAGCGTTTTTTCATCGGCACATGAAACGATTTGTTACCTGTATCGCTTACGTGCTGCCACTCGCAACTATTGCACCGAAACTATGATGGATCGTTATTTTTTACGATATGCGATTTCACCGTTAGCTACAATTATCCGTCTGCCAATTTTAAATTGAATACTTTTAGGATGGCAATAGATTTTTGTATTAATTAAAGAAGAAGCTATAGGTAAATAGGTATTAGAAGGCCGAGTAGCATAATAAAGAGATGAGCTGGATAAGTAGCTATAGGTAGATATGTATGGAAGGCGTGTTGAAGTTTTTACAGAGACGATAATGGCTGAAGAGTTAATTAATAAAGGTGAGTCGAGCAAGTCACTTGATTCAGACTGTCCATATTAGTAGTGGAAAAAATCTAACTCCTCCCTATTCTATTTGATTAATTTAGTTGCGGGTAAGATTAATAGTGTTTCTAAGACTCGCCGAGCTTCACCGCTAGGGTTCGTAAAATGCGTGCCACACGATCCTGGCTTACAAGAGTTGTGGGTGTGAGATTGTTTAGAATCCATAATAGTAGTAACACCACATATATTTATGAAACACGCGTATCATCGCCAAACACCCCTTGCCTAGTAATGCTTATCATAACCATTTAAACGACAGCAAGACCAAGTTACTAGATGCTTCGCTTCCGATGGGAAGCGTCCATTTTCATAGCTGTCCGAAAATACTAATATTTAACATTAAGTCTTCTGTGGGTGAACATCCTCTCTTCATTTTACATGGGATTTTAAGACTCACCATACAATTATACTGCATTATCACTATCAAGTACAGGATGTCTGTCCACTGCTGAACATGGGCCTCCCTAAAAGATTTCCAGATCGACCTATTACAAGCGGCCCGCGTCCAGCGACCTCCTGGGAATTTTATTAGGTCATCTCTCCACTTCGCGGGGTATTAAACTGGTTACATAACTAAAATTCATTGTTAATCATATGTGGAAATTGGTCGGATGGTGACAATGAGAATTAATTCATAAATTAATATAATTTGAATTTTGTCATGACCGCTCAAAGTATATTTCGCGATAGCAATGTGATCCAAATAGAAATATGTGAAATTAATACTTTCACGGAAATATTGATTTTCATATTTGATAAACATATTTGGACTGGAAGTTACTAATATTCCCTTTGAGGTATAAACTATGTAATACCAGTTGTATTATAAAGGTGTGCTCGATTTTAACTATTGACAGTTTTAGGTTCACACATTGCCGTGGTTCTGATCGAGCATTTATGTCCTGCAAATACGCAGTTAATGTATCTATAATGGTTGACTAACAGCCTTTTTTGGCAAAAATTTGCCTTACCAACTTATTTGAAAATATTTGAAAGGAGAAAAGGAAGAAATTAAATACCAGGCCGTCGAAGGAAAGATTTTTTTATGTACAACTAAATGACAGCCCGATTACCTCTTGCCTTGTGATTACATGAAATAGTGATATCAGCCAATACTTTCAATCACAACCATCATCATCCAGTACCATCAGACTTCTTATAATGCCAACTAATTGCTACATTCTTCAGCGACAGTCTATAGTAGATAGTGTCACATGTTAGTATCTTGAGACACCTCTTTCGCCTCTTAAGATACAAATGTATACAGGCGGACTTAATGCCATAGGCATTCTCTCCCAGTCAACCTTAAGGTGGTGCAGAGATAAATAAAGTAGGTGCATCACGGTAAATGAAAACTGAAAAAAGGGAAAGAAAAAATACATTTAATATAGTTCTCGTATATTTCCAGCGGTAAAGCGTTCTTCTACCCTATTCGGATTCCCACCAATATATTTGGGAAGCAAAAAATAAATTACTTACGTAACTGTGTGGCCGATATTTTAACCACCGACGCAGTGTATTTCAATTGGACGGCTAACACTATTGGAATTGGCCGGTTTTACAATAGTTTTTGTTTAATTCATCGCCCACGTAATATTTTAGGCTGGAAATTTATCTGCCAAATATTATTATACGGAGTTCGAACGTGGAAGTTGATAGTTTCAATAGTTCAATGGACGGAGTTTGGGTACCCTCGTCAGGTGTAATTGCTATGCATATCTACCAAGTAATTGAATATGGTTATATTGTCAGGATGTTGGCTTTTGTTGCCAAAATTCTATTCGGACTAACGTTAATTACTATATCATCGATATAGACATACTTACATCTAACAATTTGACAATTAAAAGATACCTAGGCATAGAACATATATTCAATGATTAAAATTGTTTATTGGTGATGCCCAAAATACATTGAGTATTTTTAAGCATCTTCATCGATAAAGAAGTCTTAGTCAAAAAACAGATGAAACTTATTAAATTTATCTGACATTTTCATCACTTGAAATGTTACTATGAAATAGTAGTCGCTTTAAATTTTTCATTGTTAAATTTAAATAGCTCTATACAATGAATTTAGTTTTATAAATCAGCGTTGCTATTTATTTGACAAAATTCTGATAAAATAGTTCGTTGCCCACACGTCAGATCATACTGAAATCCACATAAAACTTCCTATCCAATTCTTAGATTTTAAACTTCATAAATCAAGCGGGTGAAAAATATGTTTGTCCTACTTATGGATTTGCCTACATTTCCCCTACCAGTTTGAGATCAATACGCGAAAATACATTGAGACGGTGACGAGCGCATTCAATCAACTATATCATGACCGCAATAATATTTTATCGAAAAACTTCAGACTAGCACCGCGATCATAATAAAATTATGTTTATAGGTAAGTACGGCATACCGAAGTTATTTTGGTGAAAATATTTGCGCGGTTTCTGGATTAGATCGGGCCGTATTTTTCTGTGGATGCTTCAATAAGGGACAATGTGGGAACAAGGCTGAATAATGGTGCTATATAATATGTGGTGGTACTTTGAGCATGGGGAACAGTAACTTGATATTCGGCATAAGGATATTCGAATGAACTTTTATTTTATTTTTCTGGTCTATTCACCTTAGCTATAGAGGTGAAGGTTTTGAGACGTCTATTGCCTAGTGAATAGAATAGACGCTAGCAGTGGCGAAGGGTGAAATTTTTCAAAAGGTAACCCGGTGTGAAAAAATTGGCGTCAGTTAAGATATCGGGAGCAATTTATGGGAAAACAAAAACTAAGACAACGAATTAGTCTTGCTACGAAATCGTCTCACGTTGACATACCCACTAAATTACCTATTATGCGTAAATAATTGAAATATTTATAAAATCGAACAATAAATGTAGATAATTCTCCTTCTATTAATCACAAATATAAGTACTTACCTATTAATTTGTTATAAAAGCAACAAAAGTAAGTATTAAAATTATAACCACACTACCCCCAAATAAATATCTGTTCTTTTTTTTTCAAAATAAAACTTTAAATGTAATTACCCCATATAGAAATAGGTATCACGATCGTCAAACAGACCAACTGTTTAAAGGTAGGTACTTACATGATAAACGTATATAGTTATCACTTTAAATAATCAAGAAAGGTTATTCGTTAACTTTTGCTTGTATCGTTTTAAATTCAGTAAAATATAATAAGTAAGTATTTATTTTCTTCTAACACACATTTTGTGTCTAAAATCAAAAACTTTCATATCTACTTTTAATATTTAACCATCTAAATACTAATATGTGAAATTACAGACTAATAATATACTTACGTAAAGGTAGACATTAAACTGATCACAGGTAGTTAATTCCATTATAATACACATTTACTTGTAGTTTCTAAATAAACAAAGCGCTGGTTACTTAATATCACAAAACTATCAAAAAATAAAATGAATATGACAATTTACAAACACCGCAACTTAGTAGCATAATAAATTATGACATTTAATGGACGTAAAAAGTGACAACTATACAAAGTCGGTTAACGTGAAGCCGAAAATGCTCGTGCTCCCTTTGCCCATATCTTCCGCGCGATTCCGACAAACACTGGCATAGAAAGTCATACAAAGTGCTGCCATCTATATTAAAAAACATACTACGACATTAAGCCGCTTGATAGCGGGTTACCTTGCGCCAGTGGCGTCACAATTTCATTTTGGTAACGGAATTTCTGGGGAACTAAATACAAGGTGCGCCATCTAACGTTATTTAAAATAGGTAATCGATATCGATTAAATTAACAAACAATGAGCTATTCGCCGATATATATCATTATTAAGTGATCATTAATTAATAAGTTAAGCTATTATAATTATTGTCCACTGTCTGGTATGTTGTAAATTTATATTTGCCTATTAAATATTTTGTTTAGTATTACCGAAAACCTAAAAGGGAAGCCGGTGGGAATCGGCTTGTATGGACGCTTCGCCACTGGACGCTAGTCTCTCTAGCAGATGTTAGGTTTTATAATAAATTCAACTACAAAAGTATTTTGTTTGTAAACATTATTAACCTTACATATTATAAAATAATGTCCCCCGCTGCGTTTGGCTGAACTAGATCAACTTTCAATCTACTAAACGGATTTCGATAAAATTTAGTATGAAGATAGTTTGAGACCCTGGAAAGTAGATAACGGGAGTTTTATCACCCAAAAATGTTGTATTATCTAATGAAAGATTTCATTTACATTATTACATCATGAAAAAGTTTATGACAACATTTATATAATAAAACTTATTTTATTAATAGAAAAAAATATTGCCTAGTAACGTCTGCCTTTTATTTTCATTTAGTTTAATTTTAGACAGAGTTTCACACGTCTAAACCGCCGATCAAAAGCGACTCACCCATAAAACCTTCACAACACGGCCCAACGCTCGCCAAACCACAGCATATAAAAATGATGCGAAATTTTCATTTCGCGCCAAACATCGATCCGCGCCTAAGGCACAGAATTCCATTCCCACAGCAACACGCAAAACCATCCGACCAGGTTAAAAAACAACAAACGGCAGCCAAATTAAAAAGTGTCATCGACAGCGCCGCGATTTCGTAACGGGTGTCGATTGCAGCGCGGCTTTGTCGCTCGCCAGGATTAGGTGTTCCGAATATGCATACATTTTTATTTGCTGTTCGGGTCAGTTGGCTTCGTATGGATTTTTGGTTACATTTCGCCTTAGTTGGTTGCAAGTTCGTTCAGTGAAATCCTTATTGTATTTTTTTTTTTCGTTTTTTATTACTTTGAATGACGAGATGAGTTTGCTGATCGCCTAATGGTAATGATACTACCGCCCATAAATAGTTGAAACATCCAACACCTTGAATTACAAAGTATTGTTACGTATTCCACTACGCTCGCCATCCTGGGGCCTTATTCTCTATCCCACACGTTATTTTGACAGTGCGTAACAAGCACTTAATACAACGCATCATGTTTAGGACTATAGAAATTTGGCTTACAGAATACCATTCCACGCACATTTCTCGAAGATAACATGACACGGCCGCGTTACGCGTTTACACTATCATACAGAATAAGGGCCCTGAGACATGAGATGTTAAATTGTATTATGTTCAGTGTTTACACTGGCTCCAATCTCCTTTAAACTTGAACACAACAGTGACTACACACTGCTGCATTGGCGGCAGAAATAGACATTGTGGTGGTACCTACCTCAAGTACCTATTTGAGAGACCTACCACTAGTAATAGCGTGTATTTTGTGAATTTTGATTTTTAAATTTTGCACAATTGAATGATTGCGATGATGATATCATTTCGTAACAAAAACTTCAACAATCACGTCTGCATTTCGTTTCATTAAAAAAACCTTTTTTATTGTTCCCATCATTCATAACTCCTCATTTAGTTGAAAAAAACTTACGATATCGTTGAAGCGACTTTAGTACTAACAGACTCAAATAGTCCAGATATCCACAAATACAGCAAACTATAACTTGCCAAACAATTTCACATCGCATATCGATAAATCAAGAACGTTTAAACTCGAACACCATTTAACCAGAGTTGCAACAGATAAAATAAACCAAAAGGAACGTTAAGACATTTTGTTATCTATTTTTCTCGCTACAAAGAAATGTATTTTCTCTGTACGCGAGTCTTGAACATGTTTATGTTGGATTTTATTGTAGACTAGTTGTTCCCGCGGCTCCGTCGGTAATAAATGTATTTTGTTTTCTTCGCTTCTGTGCTTGTTGAATCGGGGTTCAAGAGCGCTTGGTTTGTTTCCTGATCCACGAACACATGATGCAGTGTCGAACATTTGAGTAAACTAGAGATGTTCCGACTAGTAGGTAAAGCCGACTATCCGACCACTTTCGTAGTCGGCTACTAGTTGACGACTATCCGGCTTCCTACTTTGTATGTATTCCTCATTGAAATGTATATAGTGGAAATGGTATTTACTCTTTTTCCCTGCCCACTACGAGAAATTATCATTTGACACTGGTTACACTTGACTTTACTTGATTAATCGGCTGGTCGGCTAGTATGCCAAAATCATAGTCGGCACATCTCTAGAGTAAACTTAAATAATCATATACTCTTATCTTCGAAGAAGTAAGGCAACTTGATGACTAGTTACGTATAGTGCACCAACTTTTCGTTGTGTGTATTCCGTCCCATGATGTGACTGTGGGCGAATCTATCGCCATATTGGGTAACTATTGGCATCTATTTTTCGCCGTGTGAATTCCGTCCATTGATATGACAGGGCGTGAGCTTGTTTATTATTATAGAACAATGACGTGTTATGAACAATAAAACTCCACGTAAATACTAACTATAGTAAATTTTTTAATGTATAAAAGTTTCAATTTATATTGTTAAGTAGCATAATGCATATTGTGCCCATTAAAAGTTTCTTGAATCTTTTAAGTTGTTACATGTATGAGTTTGTATTAATATTTTTCAAATTCAAAACATGTTTAAAATTGTAAGAAGTTCTCAGAAGACGTTAAAGGATAATGTCTATACTTCGAGATGCGACGTTGATTTTAATGCGATCTTATGCTATTTGAATATAAAGTGAAGTTTTAAATGTATTTTAAAATATTATTGGTTTCATATATTAAGGAGGTTTTTATTATTTTTGAATGAGATTGGAACGGATTGTAAACACGGTGGTCACATTGACACTAATAGATATATAAGTATTAGAAGTTTATGGAAGTTCAAAATATGTGTTCACTCAATTCTCGCTGTCACATTTAAAGGAAATACAGAGAACTGCATATATAAAAGATTATTTGGGTACTAGGCGTTGCTTGCATGGAAGGCTTTTCCCGCTATGAAAGTCCCTTAAAAACAATAAAACGCTAGCGCCATGTCTTAAAAAAATATATAAAAATTATATTATGTTTCGTAGAACAAAATTACTACGATAAAATTAGCCAATGTATAAGTCGCGAATGCCAAATTGCATTTTAATACCTTCAGTTGGGTTTACTTCTAATAAAAATATAAACATCCAAAAATGTTCACCAATTTACGAATTTATAATATTTTCATTTATGTGTGTGCAATTTATGATGGAACATCGTAATCTATTCTATGGTCTCGAGATTCGAAAATATATGTTATATTTGTTGCTATTAACAAAACTTACACGTATTTAAATCTATATTGACGAGTGCATTCCAAAACAAACCTTTTAAAAAGACCACCAAAATTTACTTCTCAATATCCTAAGATAACAACTATAATTTACAGTCTTACCCCATTTCTGGAGTACCCGATTATAAATTATTTATAACTACAGAAATCCAACACAACATAAATCCAAAGTCGAGTACGGCAAGACCTTTGCAGGACTAAATGTCAGAATCGTGGCGCGAATAGCCACCACTCCTACTTATTTATGACCTGCCATTTCTCCTGGAATATCTTTTTTCCTCCCTACATTCGGAGTACCTTTAACGTGGAAGGAAATTAGGAGGAACGAATTGTGGAGATTTAGCCCGTCGCCTTGAAGTAAGACCATTTTATTTTCCTCACTTTGGTGAAATGATCGATTGGAACTCGTAAGTTTTAGCGAATTTCCGCAGTAACTACCTATGGTTTGAATGTTACTGTCATATGTAATCTCACTCATGCAATCTACAGGAGTAGGTAGTAGCTATGGTAAATGATACAGCAATATATTAATGATTGTTGTATCTGAGATTTTCTCGTTTTTTATATGTATGAGATTTTCCTTACTAATAACACATGTCAAAAATAAAATAGAATTTAAATACATCAAACGAAGAAAATAACGTGGACAGTACATTTTGTGTTTTTGCATGAGCATGGCAAAGTGACCGCACTGCAAATGATGATAAGTGAAGTGGGGTCAAATAAAATGTCAACTGACGAGAGATGATTACCCCTCGACAGTCGACACAATTTCGCCGGCCGGTTGAAATCAGATATACGCAGGCTGATCCCAGAACGCGACACACTTACATGTGAGATGTCTCTGCCCGCCTCTTCAGGGACCATGGAATATACTTTTAGCTTACGTACAACATAATATGCCAATATAGAACCAAAACCGACCCGATCCTAAATCACAAAAACCGATACATTACAGCATCGCAATTGATTTTAATAATCGTCCATACTTCTCAGTTAATTAGGAATTAATAACGTTAATGGATTATTAATTCATTTTTGTGGTGCCATTCTATTATCCGCTTGTAGTAAGGTTCAATTTGGATTATACGTAATCGTTTAGGCATAATGCTACCATGGTATAACATTAAACAATGTCCTAGTTGTATTGCTTGCGTGGTAGGACCACTTCATTTACGTTCAAAGTGATATTTGGATTTTCTGCTCGCTGTTGGCTTGGAGTCGGCAAATATGCCTGATATTGCGACACTTGGCAAAAGTGGGTGCCCTGGTAGCATATACCTACGCCTCCGAGGATAAAGGGGTGGCGTGTGTTTATTTTATTTTCGTTTGTATAGCATTAACGAATGCTTGTCATGGCTTTAATGTTTAGTAACAAATACTACTAAAATAAAACAAATATAAAGAGGGCCATATCCCGCCTACATGGCAAATCCACCTTGGTGTTCTAATCGAAGAACAGCTTTGATAACCGTATAGGATTTTGTGTGTGGAACGTACGCATTACTTTAATGAATGCTACGTATTCCTTTAAGTTGGTATGCATCAGAATATGACCATCGCTATACAACTCCTGTGTAATCTTAATGTATAATCTGCTTAAGAATCTAATATGTAATAAATAGGGGATTTCTGACATTTATACCACGAATAGGGCGACCTGACTATACGTAATTTATTATGTTCGTTTATTTTTCCGTTGTTTGAAAACGTCTTGAATAAAGGAAAGTGAAAAGATGTAGAACGTAAGTTTGTAACATGATCTATTTGTTGTGACGTGGCTCTGTGTCACTCATTTGTAGTAGAACCTGTATTGTTTAAACGCGAAAGTATAAAATTGAATGTCCATTAGAATTTTTACTATCAAACAAGTCCTACCTACATTTTGTGAAGGCAAATTTTAAATGCTCCATGGCCACAGTAAGATATATTAATATATCTTGAAACATAAAATCGCGTCGAAACAGAAAAACGCCTTAAAATCCCGTCGACAGTTCACACAAAGGAATAACATAATGCGAATCAGGGTGTTTCGAGGAAAAAAGCTCCTCGAACTTGCGACCCCTGAAATCTAATTATACTTTTGTGAAACGTCTACTATATGACGGATTTCCGCCTTCGTCGCGAGCCTTAAATGATTTTACTTCTTGAAATCTGTCTCAATTTCACGTCTTTTCAACTCCGGGCGAAATTTCATATTGTGAGGTGTGGTGCCAGTGCGAGCGGATTCGTTCGAGCACGAGATTGGTTATTAGATTTTATATCAAAAAACTAATATGTTGACTTGTGCGGAAAGTATTATTTATGTTATTAAGGAAACTTTGAAAGTGCTATATAAAATGTTCGAAACATTCAAATATAATGATATTGTTTATAGTTTAATTATTATAATATCACACTATTGTTTGATAAATATCAAATGATTGAAGTATTCCATTATTATGTTTTCTAAGTTAGAAGTAAACGCATAAAACGTAAAATGAAAATAAAATAAAAAGACAAATTTTTATGCCGATGAATATAAAGTGGAAGTTATATTTCAAAAAAATTCCACACAGCTAACCAAGCGATTTAAATCTAGTAATTCATGAAAGGTCTTTACCGATGTCGCATCGCGTGATATTAAATGCAAATCATTTCTCCGCTGAAATCGTTTAAATCCATTCCTATTTATAGACCGAAGCATCAGCTAATAAAGTTCCAAATCTAGTATAATAACTGTGTTTCAGAAGTTGTATACGATAAGCGATATACGAGTCACGAAACTCATTACGATACAATTTTTACGAGGACTATTTCCATTTGGCATTTATTCCTTTTGTACCTAAAGTATTACAGATTATTGAATAAGTTATGGTCAAAGTTTGAAAGTATGGCATATTTGGGGCAGAACAATTTATTAATATAGTACAAGATAGCAAATAACTGCGTCGATCATTTGTTTTTAAGTAACACCGCCCATAAACGCTACATTATTTGATATATCAGGGATGTATTGTTGGCCCTAAAGAAAAGTAATAGTTTAGGGGAGGGAGATATTAAGACTTCGAGGAGTATTTCTAATTACGTTACTGAAAAATAACTGTAAATTATTAACAAATTCTAAATCACAATATAGATAACAAAAGAACAGGAGAGTCAATTGATAAGTAAGCACTTCTCCTTATACCTATGCAGTACACTTCGTCACCATAGGATACCGGATCTTAAGTTCCATAATCTTTCTAACAGAACATGATGGAGCCTTCAAAATGTTGCGGTAAAATATACACTTTTTTATCGGAGCTTAGCAAAATGACTCATTGGCACCTGTTGTTAAGCGAAGTAAAACCCAAAGAAATTGCTGATCGGCAAAAGATACAGGCATCAAAACTTCCAAAGCAACAGTAGTTATCAACTGTATACATACTGCAAATCACTTTATCCACGCGAAAGAAATCGCAAACACAGTTCACAATAACGAGAATCCTTGACATCTTATAAGTGGTAAACAAAAAGAAGGAAAGACATTAGGCGCTCGCTAGCACTGGCACCAATAATTCAAAAAGCTATAACCATATTTTACATGTGTAGAAAATTTGTCTCGCTTCTAATACGATTTGGGATTCCTTTACTGGATTAAGAAGGCCTTTCAACTGAATGGTATCATTTATTTATATTTGTTGCGTCTGTTTTCTTGTAAAAAGCGATTTGGATAAATGAGATTAATGAGTTTTCTAATAATGTGCACTGGATTATGGAAGCCGTCTTCGGTCTGAGAAAAATTTTCGAAGTCTAGTTCGAAATATTGTTGGAAATAATTCTTGGGGCTTCGACAGTTTTTCCTTCATTCATATTATTATGTCCATCGGTAGATCAACGTTAATAATCCTTCATTTATAATATTAACAGTGGTCACCTAGTATCATAAGACTATTTTTTTGTTTGTCGTCTTTAAAAAAACGTCAAGCCTTAAAGATTTAAGCTGACTTGTATAACTTGAATTTGAAAATTTTAAATGATCCCAAAAATTATTATGAGTATATAATATTGATTTCGCTTCTCTATCGCTCAGTAAAATATTATGTTCTAGAAGGATATGGTATAAAGCAAGTAGTGCAAGACTGAACATTAAATGACGACGTTGGATATGTTACGGTGAAGTAACAAAATTACTTAGCATTTTTAAATCTAAATGTCTGAATAGCCTTTTTACTGATTCTGAGTAAATTTTCTGTTAATCATCAGACAAAAGACCTAGAAAAATTCCAAAAATAAAATATATTATTCAAAATCTTAATTGTGTTTAGAAAGATCTTCCTGATTTTTCTTCCAAAGTTCTTCGAATCAAGTAATTCCTTGACACCGACGGAATTCGTTAGAAATAATACTCGCTAGTACTGGCATTTTATATACAGATATTTTTTTCTTATTGTGTGTTGCCAATGATTGTCAAGCTATTTATAAAAATCTATTTGAAAACACCGTCTAAATTAAGTACCAATAAACATTTAAAAAAAATAACCATTATTCCATAATCGTTGTCCCTATGTTCATGTTACTCCCGTACAATGGGCCGGAAGATCTTAAGTTGCAACCTTGGTTGGCATACAATAGAAACAAATGCCTCACCCAGGAGTCAAATCCAGGACGTTGAGAGTGGTGAACATACTGCAAACGCAGTACCACTACGCCA
Source organism: Manduca sexta (assembly GCF_014839805.1). NCBI lineage: Eukaryota > Metazoa > Arthropoda > Insecta > Lepidoptera > Sphingidae > Manduca > Manduca sexta. The sequence continues at coordinate 13,151,783 of NC_051125.1, read as the reverse complement.
CTAAAGCATCATAAAAAAAAAATTAAAACTACTTTTACACAGTTTGCTCGGGAACGGACACTGCACACCAAGTTTACAATACGCAAGTTAGTTAAAAGCGAAATCATTTCCGCAACATATTAGAAAAAGTTTGAAAGATGAAGTAGCGTATTATAATCTATTTTAAGTCTGACACATGTAATTAATTATAAAGAAAATAATAAAAAACTGAACACTTATTACTTATATCATAAGATACACATTAAAGCGACAGAAATAATGCTTTTGCACTTTCTCAGCGGCGGTTATAGCCCCAATAACGATCCTCGATTTAATCCAAGATGCTTAGCATCTGCTTCTGACATTTAATTTAGATTTTAATTCCAACAGTTCTAGCCGTAACAAAAATATTTCTATTTATTTACTATCAATGTCAGTTACCTTTGTTTAAGATGTCTTACTTCCACCGTTGTCTCCAGGATGATTTAGTGGAGATCCAAGGTCAAAATCTCCTCACATAAATCCTGATGGTACCTGGAAAGAGGAATTTTTTTTATTCATTTTGTACCAAATAGTCGACGAACTAGTGGCGTACATGAGCTCTGGATTGAAAGATCCTGGAGTCAGTTACCAAATTCAACAGTACTTAGATTTTTGTAACATAATCTGAGTGGCGCTGGATCCCCCAAAAGGCTGAGCTGTATTTAAACATCTTTTAAAAAGTATCTTACGTCGACCAAGATTGGATTGGTAATAAGGCAAAAGGAAGAAAATAAATATTAGAACAATAATAATGAAAAATAAAATAAAAGCATTCGATTCGCACCACATCCCAATTAACGTACCCAATGCGTACTGCTTATTAAATAACTGAAATTAATTTTAAATTATTTCAATTTTATATTACAATAAAAAGTTTTTGAAGTTCATGCCTCTTTGTTTCTGATTTTTCCAATCTGTGATTTGAAGTTGGCCTCCCACGGGATAAATAGACGCCGAACTCAGTATAATACACTTTGACAGTCCACGTCTATAACAATTTATTGAACAATGTCTGAGAAATTTCTCGAAGTAATACTTGATATATAGACTTGCTCGAAGGTCGTGTAAATATATTAGATACGATTAAATGTGATCAAGACGTCAGAATCAGTTAAGAAAACTCATCTCAGCCATTTTTTGTTTATTCCTTTAGAGGTTTAGACGTTTGAACGCAAATTATTAAAGTATTTTTTTCTGTTTTTTTATTGCTTTGAATGACGAGTTGAGCTTGCCGTTTGCTTTATAGTAAGCGATACTGCCGCCCATAAATAGTAGGAACACCATCCAACACCTTCAATTACCAAATATTGTTTAGTATTCCACTGCGCTCGCTATCCTGAGACATGAAATGTTAAGTCTTACTGTGTCCAGTAGTTACACTGGATACAATGTTCTTCAAACCGGAACAGAACAGTTGCTGCTTGGCGGCATAAATACACATCGCGGTGCTACCTAACTAGGCGGACTCTCACATATGAACGATACAAGGTCTTTAGTACCCTAAATGTCTGGGTTTCTATGACCGATTTTCACTGACATACTTATGTTTGTAGTGGGTATAACATACGACTGAACGCGTTAGTACAGATGGCAATATTGTGTCCACGTAATATAAGACATCGATGTTTATCGCCAAGTCGGCCATTAACAACGCATTATTAAGGTCGTATTAGGTGTTCGAAGTTATTGTATCAATTTCTATTAGATTCATATCAGTGCCATATTTATATTCTACGAGGTGACAATACATTGAAATATCTGGATGCATACTTAAATCGATTTTTAAATGTTTACTATTAATTATATCGATATCAGGATAATCAGAATCGTCATTATAATACACGTTTATCTATTTTGAACTAGTGTAGTGCTATGCGCAAAATTGAGACGAATTTTCTGAAGATCTGCCAACTTTATCAAACGTGATACCGAAGTGAAACAAATCGTTTCGACACTGGATAGTCTGATCCCATATTTCATACCAGAAAAAGCAAAGATTAAATGCTCCCCACCACTCCAATCCTCCAGTAATGACGCAAACTTTTCACCATCTCAAGAACATTTGAAAGCGTAATCTTTATTGATTTTATTCTCGATTCTCGCCGAGAGCTATTGCACTGGGTACATCCCTACTAACAGCTAAACGAATTACTGGCTATTAGGCAGTCTTAACTGCTCTTTTCTATATTGGTACGACAATAAAATCGACGTTTGTTATTTTATGATACTCGTATATCTTCCTTTAGTGTTGTGGATTAACGTCATCAATATAGGGATATGGTACTAGTGACGGGAAACGTGCTAACGACCTGACGTCTAAATTTATTTTTTGTATATGCGGTCGGTGTGAACTATAATTTGTGTTACGTCAGTTTTGTTGATTGCTTGAGGGTTCAAGTTTAATGTTAATATCATATAAGCGCTGCAACTGCTGAACAACAACATCTAGAACTTTGCTATAAAGCATTGATTCCCAAAAAGGTCCAGGTGACCCCCAGTGAAAGTTCACAAAAATGTATCTGGTTTGATAGTAAAGTACTAAAATATTGGTTTGACATCACCTACCAATGTAGGCTGATAATAGACATAAAAGTTTGGGAACCTCTACTATAAAGTTCTCTGTGACAGCATCAATCTCGATGTTGGCATTTGATATTAAGTCCCATAATGTATGATGTACCAGCAGTGAGAACCCAAAAATAGTAACACGTAGATTTTTCCATTACTATGAAACACAAAAAAGTACATTTATACTTAGTGTTAACTCAATCATGCGCAAAACGCGAAGATTAGCCGTTTCTTCGCTGCACAAAAATGTGTTATCGTTTCTGTGAGAGCCATTGTGAGAAGTGGTACGGTTTCATCGGTCTTTTCACCCAATCTCGACGCTCGTAGACCAGGCTCTCAAACTTCTAGCTTAACTGTTCGCCCCTGTTATAATTTCTCAAGCAGTAATACTCGAAAATCCTGTAACGTAACTCATTTACTATACACATATACCAAAACAGTTCCTAACTTCCACATTGAACCTCAAAACAGAACTAATCAAACACAAAATATAACATTTAATTGGCAGAGTCGATCCATGCACACATCCCGTCCCTATAACAATGTATTGGATAGAGATTAATTTGTTTGCGTTGTATTGAATGAACACGGCGAGAGGTGTTAAATTTGTATTTGTTTGTACGACTAATCCCACCGCGTATTATTTGCGACTAAGCCAATGTTAGTCTGGTTGATGAGAGGTTTTATTGTAAAATGTGTTTTAGATTCCAGTGTGTTTTTTGTGAGTTTTTCGCATTTGAAATTGGAATCCCCTGAAGGGTTGTTTTGTGTGGAAACCTAATACAAGTTCTTTTGCAATGTGTTTGAAAAATGTTGCTGTGATTCTATGCAGAGAATCATGCTGTAGCTAGTTTTGTATCCGATTCGGTCTACATGCAATTAAAACGTACTCTCTTCTTTAAAAATTCACACCACATTTAAGATTATTCTGAAATGATAAGTGCCTAGTTAGTACTTTTAACAACTTTATGCTGTATAAAAAGCCCAGACATTATTTATTTGCTGTATAGATAATGACAATTACGCGATGTTGGGGTTTGTTTTGACATAGAAAGGAAAAAGAAGTAAAATGTGTTTATTTGGCCATTGTCTGATGGCCAGATGGAAGTTAATATAATAAGTAGGTACTACATATGGCACAGGGAACAAAAAAAACATAATAAAAGAGTCAAAAATAAGATACAATATATTAAATCAAAAAAAAAACGACAAAAAAAAGAATCCACGTGTGAAGCATGGTAAAGAGAAATACAGGCTCAACGTTCACCAGGTGGAGAGGTCCACCTGACACCGCTTATCAGCGAGGGCCACAGACAATACACCCAATGTAAACAGTGCATTATTCTGTAAAACATACCATGTTTTAAATCTTGTTCATTGCAACCAATCACATACCTTGGTAACAGCAAAAAATAAGAAGCATAGCCAATTGGCACAGACATCTGATTAATCAACAAAACAATACATCTAATGCATCAAACAAAAACGATTAATACCGATCAGAGATAGAGCTCACATGTATGCGATAATCTAATTAGGGTGCGTCCTTCGAAATCTCACCGTTTCATTAATCAGCCCTGACGGCGGCTTAATCAAGTGCCCGCGTCTTGCTATGAGCTTGTCAGCCAATTGTCACTGTAATAAATTGAGAAGTGATTGTGTGGGTTGCGCTTTTTTCATACACTTGCGGGTCCCCCGCGCACTGTCGCTGTTGCCGAATTATTATTATTTATATAAGGGCACGATAAATTAACCAGTGCACCTGACGGTGAGTGGAGGATCCAAGAGAATTTCGACCAAAGTGAGAGACCCCTCGACAGTCAATTATGCTGTTGGAACCGATAAACACTGGCTGATCCCGGAACGCGATACACTTATTGTGGAGATATCGTTTGTAAGCAAATATATTTGGAAAATCGTTGAAGTGGTGAGACTGCTTCAATGTTTTCGAAACTCGATAGAAAAATACCGCAATAAAATCCGAAAAGTAGTTTTATTTTAATGTTTAACATTCGCATAAGCATAAAATATCACAAAGAGTTAAAAAATATAAATCAGAGTTGATTGCTACTTAATTAGTGTCCGCGGTGTTTTCGTGTGAAGTTCTTGGGCAGTCGTTACTGTAATAAATTGCAACTTTATCGTCTAAACCGAGACTTTTTATATTCTGAGTATGTAAATGTAGACCTTAAAACCTTATATTATAAATTAAATTTGAGATCGAAAATCCAAATGCGGCAAAATTATTTTCTAATAAGATTAAAAAACCACGAACACATCTCATTAAGGCGAATGAATCGTTCCTTTCATTAAACCACGATGAAAATCGCAGAGACTGCTAACTGATTGCTTTTTCTAATACAAGGAAGTTTCCTATAAATCCACCTCATTTTTTAAAATTCCGAATTCGTATCTTTATTTTGACATCTATTTGGGGTGTGACTTTTTGTAAAAATGTTCAACCATTAAAGGCTGGAAAACTAGAGGTTTTTCTTAAATTCAAATATATGTTTTTTTTTAATATAAAGATATTAGATTATTCCTCAATTCTATTATGTACAGTCAGACACAAAAGTAGCTAAACCAATTCAAAACTTTAAAACACTTTAATTACAATTGAAATATTTTTTCTTTAGGCAAAGAAACTAAACCCTTTGAAGTCTATTTAGGTGAAGAAAAATATTGTTGATAGGGAAACAAACGTATAAAGGCGATTTAAAATTTAGAATAAATTCTCTACTTTAATTATGCTGCGGCTGACTATACATGAGATTGTCGGTATAGTGACATTAGTTGCGACTCGGATTATCTGAACTAAGTAAAAATTGCAGCTTTCACTATAGTTACCAACAGACCTATTTTGTTCCTCTTATATTTTGGTTATGGAAGGGGTTGAGGGGTTGACTGTATGATATGATACGTCTAATTACTTTTCCCATACAGGCCACTTTACATCCACAATTTATAATCACGATAATAAAACAGTAACACAACCAACAGCGGTTTGCACAAAATTCTCCTAAAAAAACAATTTCCCTTCTCTTCCTGATCTAATTATTTTTAAGTGAAAACTCTTTCAAAGCCAGCTCCTCCATTTTGCCTCATTTTCAAGCTACGTTGTACAAGGTTTTATTATTTTTTCAAGAGCCGACTATTTTCAGCAGTAACAAGATACTTTGTCGTGTCTATAGAAATAAAACCAAGGTGACTGAAAAAAAGTTTGTATGGTACACTAGGTAATAGATATTGTTAGAATAGAAATGACTGCCTCGGTGGCGTAGTTTTAATTGTACATGGTACAAGAAGGACTGCCGCGCTGAGGTCCTGGGTTCGAATCCCAGGTCGAGCCAAAATAATTGTGACTGGGTTTTTCCATCTTAAAAATTACTCAGTCGCAGCTCGGAGTCAGTAAGTTGGCGGTGTGATACCCCCGTGCGGTCTCACCGGACTATGAGAGAGAAGGAACAGGAGTGCACCTGTGTATTGCGCACACACTTGTGCATTATAATATATCCTGCGTGCCTGGCTGATCTCCGTTGGGATTGGCCACCGCGGTCGAATTTCGGCTAGGAGGAGATTATTATTATAGAATAGAAATATTTTTGTGAGAGTATTTGTGATACCTTTTGCTATAAAAACACAGAACGCTGGCAGACCGAGTCAGTCGTCAGTAGGCAGTGAGCAGTTGTTCATTACCAGTCGTACCGGTTGTTCGGTTGAAGTAATATTTATGAAAGTATACCTGTACTCAGTGATATTTTTATTTTTATAAAAATCGCTTCAGTTCCTAACAATATTGTTTCTCTCGACTTTCAGTACCTCATTAACTGTCGGGCTTTGGGTTTGATACCTGCAATGGAAGAGAATTGAGCACCAAATATATAATGATTTCTTATGTTTACGCAAATGTTTGACTTGGAAACAAACGACAAATTTCTTAAATTTTTATTCCCGACATTGGGTGTTGGTTGTTCTTAAAATAATATATAACATCTACCTTCATTTATGAATTATATAAAATTTTAAATATCTGTTGTTGACGATTCGATCTACACAGAGGGAGCTCACAATGGAATTTATATGTTTTTTTTTTTCATTTCAGGATGTAGCCTTTCTAATTATTGGGAGTAGGAATCGGTGTTTTTTGGCAAGGATTTGCGGTTTCGTATCTAAGATAATATTTGGATTTATTTGAATGTACTGCAATTGCAGGCTTCGACTCATTTAATGTGTCTTTCATTCCATGCTGGATTATTGACTGAACACTTAATTTAAAATATACTATTCTTGAAAAACAGTTATAATTTTAGCCGATTTCATAATAAAACACACAGCAGATAAATATAATTTCAAAATGAATTTTTCGCGTAAATAAGTCCAAAACAAACTCATGATTTTATAATTAAACGGTAAATTAAAATTAATGAGTCCATCAATAAGCACTTTTCATTTAAAACCAATTAACAATTATATAATACATATTACATAATATTACAAAATTCCACATATTCAAAATACCGAAATCATCAGATAATTTCGATGTACAAATGAAACAGATACGATCATCAAACAAGCCATCCAACTAATTACAAAACCGTTCCGCCGATGCGCGTGTGCAAATCGACATCTTTGGCACTGAAAAGTTTCTCAATCAAGATATGATTCACAATGAGGAAGAATATTGTTTTTATACTGGCTCGCTATGTGTCTCCACTGCACCTGATGGTAAGTAGAGTGGAGTCTAACAGAATGTCGACTGACGAGAGATGATTACCCGTCGGCAGTCGACACAGTTATTACGGCCTGTGGAACCGGATATACACAGGCTGATCCCAGATCGCAACACACTTACGTGAGCCACTATGGCGGGTTTTAACACCTTGTGTACTGTGGTCGCTATCCGAGCGGATATTAAATATAACCTACTACCCATAGCCGTTACTATCAAATCAAGTCTGTTTTATTGACTTATTTTTGAAAATTATTGTAAGTTTAGACGCAAATCCTTAGAAATTTTAAATTTGTTAAAAATACAATTTTTTCTTAGTTTATACTGTAACTAAGCCAAGACATTATTGTAAAAATAAATCGATGAAAATGTGAAAAGTATTTCGCATCCAAACCGAATTATATATTTGATAGCAACATTATCAGAGCAAAAGAAAGATAAACTCAAGGGCGAACTTAATGGATACTGAATAAGACCACAAAAGCCATCTAAAATGAACAACTTTCAAAAGTAATCAGTAGATATAAAACTAAGTTCAGAAGAGGACAAACAAAATAATTCGACATCGCTAAATTTGCCCCACAATGATCGATGCCGAATTAACTTAATCTATTGACTTTCGACAAAAATATCATTAAGCAGAATACAAACACCGAAAAAATAAATGAAATCGTCTGATCGTCTTTGGTGATATAATCATTCAAATTCAAGGTTACATTAAATAATTTTATCGCTGATGTAGATTCATACAAATAGTATTCATATGATATTAATATACATTATACGTCCTATATATTCTGCTGGTGGTAAGATATTTTATATCCGGCCGAATAGCGACCACTGTACACAAGACGCAAAACCCGTCATAGTGGCCCACGTAAGTGTGTCTCGTTCCGCGATCAGTCTGTGTATATCCAGCTCCAACGGGCCGGCATACTTGTGTCAACTGCTGAGAGGTACTCATCTCTCATCAGTTGACATACTATTGCACCTCCACTTACCACCAAGTGCAGTGGGACCACTTTGTTGTGAACGTAAAAAACGATAGCATTACTAAAAAATGCATCATAATTTCAATGGTTCACGTCTTTATAAATATATCATTTACAGCATTTGTTAAAGACTTATCTTCTCACGATTCCACCTCGCTTATAAATGTTTCCAGAATAAGAATTACCTAAAGAGCTCAGAGGCAATGTAGCTTTATGCCAGTGAATGAATTTTTAGATTCATAACAGTCGTTTCAGAAATTTTATGTTCAAACAAAAAGTAGTTAAAATAGGTACTTAAAATTTTAATCATAAAGTCGACAACATCCCTATTCCAATCAGACTAAACTATGTTAATTAAATCATTTGCTTTAAAGTATCAAATGAAGCCTTTGAAAGCAAAGTTTCAGCAAGTCGTGGCCATTTAGGTCGAAGCCTCTATTCAGAGATCTTGAATCAGCGTTCCAGTACAAAGGGTCACTTTGTTTCTTTGGATTTAAAAAAATCCTTTTGTTCAAATCGCTTAGTGTAATGAAAGGCCTTTGCTGTAAGTCTGTCAATGACAAACTAAAATCCTTTGATGAATTGATTCAGATAGATTTAGTTGTGTTTCTTTTTACCCCCGACGCCAAAGGAGGGGTGTTATAAGTTTGACATGCGTATACTGCATCTCAGCACTCAAATAAATAGACTGATTTAGATGAGATTTGTTTTCCAATTTTGATGGTATTGCATTCCACATCTTATGGTGTTCTACACAAAATTTCTTTCTTGTTATGATAGAGCTACTTCTAGTAAATTTTAGGTAGCATTTTATGTTCCAGCTTAATTTATTTAGATGTTAACGTTGGTCAACTAGATTTACGTATGATCATTACATCATAAACCGAAGATAATTTTGTTTATAAATTTTATTTCTTTAGTTTGTCGAAAAAGCGACAAATTAAAAAAATAAAATAGATCGAGCGGTAATTAATTTTTAACATTAAAGTAATTTCCAAGAAAACTTGCTTAAATAAAATACGTATACTCAAAAAAAAAATGATTAAAATATAATTTTTAAAAAATCCCTCCACTTTTCAAAACCCTATGACATTTTTGCTCTGTTGTTTTATATGTCAGTTTTTTATCGTTATCTATGGTGGTGAATCATTATTGAAGTTTTTACTTTTATTGGTGCAGTCGCAGATCGTAGCCCATTATGTCTTGTTGCGTAGTGTTGGGTGGAAGTATTATTTAGGTCAAATGTAGAATGTCGTTGTTCTAAATTCAAAATTGTTATTATTTTCTGAATAAGATTAAATATAGGAATTCATTTCAACCAGCATTATAGCAGACATTTTAAATTTTCTTAATTTAATTAAAAGTATTTGACCTACTTTGATCTTTACTAATTGTCTTCATTACATCTGATGAAATTTTATACAATATTCCAATGTATTATTTTAAAAATTTAATTTATCAATCAACCTGTTTTGAGGAATGGTTTTCTAATCCAACTTTTAAAAATCGAACAAATTTAGTATGTCATACTAGTATGCATTGTCGCTAATATAATTCATAAAAAAATATCTATTTCTGATAAAACACCGAGTAATACTAAATCAAAAGCTCGGCAATATGCCGAGCCTAATATAAAATAGTAATATCACGTTACAGCCCCGAGGGAGTTAACAGTATTAAACATAGACGAAGCTAAGAAAAAAATAAAAGTGGGTAAATGCTGAAGGCACTTTCATTTATTGCACCGTCATCAATCGTCTAGCACTCTTTAGTGTAATACTTGTTCGTGGCTTTAATATTTCAGACGCAACGAGACTGTGACGATAAGGAAAGGTAGATAGAGAACTATCCTTGCCTTCACACCCGCCACTTAATTCTTACCAGAATCTACAGCATTTATTTATGATGCCGAAAATACTGTTCGGCTTTACATACAAAGCATTATATCTTTTAGTCAAATTCAGAAAGGTTGATGTGTATTACATCCTCATTTCATCAGCTATGTTAGCTTCTATGAGTAATAATTCCGAACCTAGATATAATCCAGACTCCTAGTTGATACTGCGCAGAGAATCTCAACATAATTTTATTTTACCCAAGAATCGAATCTGGACCTCAGCGTAGTAGTCGCAATACAACTACGCCACTAAGGCTATCGGTCTTTTGTTCCGCTAATTTTCTATTATTATATAATTTAATTTAATCTACAACAAAGCTCTAAATGGATAATTAAAATTCAATTTGGGAAGCAACAATTAATCATCGTTAACTTTGTTTTTATAAACGTAATTAGATGTAACCTTTACGCGTTAACTCTAACTGAAGTTAATAATTAACTAAATAGAATAGTCGTAGTTAGTAAGAACTAGGAATCACCTAAAGTATTCTATACAAACTGATATTAATACTTAAATACTTCAGGTGTGTGTTACATGATTTGATACCATGTAAAATAAAATATTGGTGTATTAAAATTGTTATCAATTAATAAATAACGAGATGCCTCCGTCTATATATAAAATTAAAGAATAATTTTTATTCTCAAAAAATACCTGATGAGACTTTTGTCCCTGGAAAAGCTTCCACAGAATATTAATATTTATTTATTTAAATAAGTTTCTCCAATAGTATACACGCAGTAATTCTGTAGGCAGGAACAATAATCTTTTTTATTTATATTTGTGAATATTATTGGATGTTTAGATGTTTGTTAGAAGTTATCGCAGGAACCTCTAAATAAATTTGTTTGAAATTTGGACACGGATAGACCTTATCCTGGGTTAACACGTAGCCACCTTTCTATACCGATAATTTGCTCCCGTAGGAAATGTGTCATTTTATTTTTTTTCCTGTAAACAGATTGCGCTAAGGAGGCCTGTAGCTGATTTAGGAAGTTTTGTATAAATAAATACACCCAAATGTCACATCCTCACACTAAGATACGAGTTTTCTTATGGATATGAACAAAATTTTAAAGCCAGCCCATCGATTCATGACAACAGAGTAGCAAGTTGATATTGTTTTGGTAAATCATCAAATTACTACCATAAATGCATAATAAAACAAATTGGCTATAAAAA